>NC_056737.1:165848440-165905940 GCF_019279795.1 Protopterus annectens
TTCTGTTCTAGATTCTACTAAAGACTCTACCAGTGCTGGGCATTCATTTAGGACACCCCCTCCATTTCTTTCTCTTTGCCTAAACTCTGATATCAATCCGTGATAGGTAAGGCAATTTCTAACCTGCAGTCCAAATAAATTGTTGGCGTCTTCCCATTCTGTCATTTTTCCTATCTAGTTATTTTCTCCCAATACCTTGGTTCCATTGCCAGTTTTCTCCAATAAATTACATCCCTCTCTTGCCTGTTGTCTATATCCCTAATTGCAATCATCCCTTTCGGCAGAATCTCCTTTCTCCAATCCCTTGTTGGCTTAGTACGCAGAATACTTTCTGCTACTTTATGGATATAATATTCTGTATGATTATTGTTATTCTTCTTAAAAGCCTGCATCCAAAATCCCAGTCTCTGCTTGTTTCTTGAACCTCCCCCTGTTTCATCATCATCCCTTTCCACTTTGAAATACAGTTTTCCGCTTCTGCTGTGTATAGGAGTCTTAACTGTGTAGCTCAGAAATACTCCTTCAGAGTGTAGATCCAGCCTTGTTTGAGCTGGGGATTGCTGGAGGAAGGTTCATTGTGTGCTTTCTTATTGGGAGTTTAGCTTAAAAGTGATTAATTTTGCTTGTATTTAAGTTTTGTGTTAGAGCAGGTTTGCGCTCAATTAACCAGAATTGCTCAGCATTTGGTATCTTTGCCAGAGGTCCAGAGTGATTTTGCTTTAATCCAAGGCATCCAAGACTAAAATCAAGAAAATAAGTATATCAGTGTGTTTTTAAACACATTTATTGAATTATAACATGTAACATAGGCAAATTTACATTTATACAAATGTAATCAAACTGTATTAACAAATTAACATTAGCGAACATTACACTTCACATATATTTCTGTATATCATGTAACCTAAGCAAGGTTACATAAATTATTCAATTCCTGCTCCTTTTTTTAAACAAGAAACATTATTATTAAACCATTATTTATGACATAAGCAATCATACGTTTATATAATTGAAAGCAAACCACACTGACATAATCCTAGTTGCAAGCATTTTACATCACAAGCCATACTGACACGCTCCCAGTTGCAAACAGTATACATCACTTATAATCTACCCAATCATTTTCAGTCAGACATTACTCATTAGCTCATTTAAGTCCTGCCTTCTTTTAGATTTCATTCCTCCCCTATATGTACTGCTCCCACAATTCCCACTTCTGTGTTTTTATTGCATTTTTTAAACTGCATTGTGTCTGATTACTGCATTGTTTCTGCCTCTTTACTCTTGTGACTGCATTATTTTCTGCACTTGTTTTCAACTGTATTACTAGCCTAGATAGGATAGTCTAGATTCAAATCTGCTTAATGTAGCCTGTTTTTGTTACACTTGAGCACTAAACTAGCCATTTTACATTAAATTAAAAGGGGCTCCCCTGCACCCTTGTGGCAGAAGAGTGTATTTCCAGCCTTGTCTGAGATGGGAATTGCTGGAGAAAGGTTTATTGTGTGCTTTCCAATTGGTTGTTTAGCTTAAAAGTGTGTAATGTTGCCTGTATTTAAGCCTTGTGTTGCTGCTCACCTAGCAAAGGAGTGCCGTGTACAGACGCAAATGCCTTGAAAGACAATTTTTCCCTAGACATCTGTCTGTGTAACTCTCCTAAGCTTCCCTGCTGCACTACAGGAAACTCACTAGCGCATTGAGCAGCGTTACTACATCTATCATCCACAGCCTTCAATTAAATAACCCTTGTTAGACCTAGCGCAAAAACTGGTCATGCTAGCCCACTCCCTTCCTTTTTAGGGCATACAGGAAAAAAACAGCTGTAATGGATAGGCATTTTCCCATTGTTTCCCTGGCCAGACGGATTGACATGGGAATACTGAGGCAGTGTAGTAATTGCCTCACATACACTGACAACCACTTACTGCTACAACAAATGCCCTATGTGAGAGATGTAAGTACACTATGAAATTGGAATAACTTTTTTCACATAACAACAAACCGGATCCCCAAAAGGTTGTCACTACGCACACTTCACCTCTCACAGAAAGTAAAGACATGACACATAGACCCACATACGTGGAGGTACTCAATAGAAGTTTAACAAAAGATCATAGACCTCCAAAACGCAAACAACATACACAGACTGCTATGCAAATAGAAACCACTACTCATAATAACACATACAACTGTGTGTCAGCAACCAAGTCCCTAAGGCAAAACACCTCTAAACTTAATGTTCTGGTTATAGGTGATTTCATAGTGAGACACACGGATGTTCCCCTCAGTAGGCTGGACAAGGAGAAGGTCATAATCAGCTGCTTTTCAGGTGCCAGGATCCGTCAAGTCATGCATGCACTCAGGTCAGTCAGCAACAGGTACTGTTTTAACTCTGTCATAGGTTCATAGGTTCATACTAGGCTATCTGCCCTAGGGCATTTATAAGCCTAACCAGAGTGTTGTTGGCTTTCGCCACCCATTTTAAATTAATTTTGCTATGCCCTTTTTCGAGGTTAGTATACTGTGCCTCTGTCTAACAGTGACACAGAAGTGATACCCGGGGTAAACCTACGATCTCCCATCCACTCATCAAGATGAGGGACTCTACCTAACCTGGACTGGGATTTTATTCCAGAGTGAAGGGAGCCTCTGGGTTATGAATCTGTCCCTCCAGCATGTCCTATTTATTTCAGTGCTGAGGTTCAAGTCTCTCGAGCACGTAGCTAGATGGGATTTGGAATTTCTGAGGTGCAGCATGTCTGTTAATTCCGGGTTGGACATGGCTTTATACGTCAGGCACAGATCGCCTCTGAGCAGGCGGTATGTGCCTGACATATAAAGCCATGTCCAACCCAGAATTAATGGACATGCTGCACCTCAGAAAATCCAAATCCCATCGAGCTACGAGCTCATGTTGGGGTGAATGACTTGAGACATATCTCTTTGGAATATATGAAGAGAGGCATGACTGAACTTTCAGATTGTGTGCCCCAGGCAGGTATGACTCTAGCCATAAGCATTATTCTGCCTTCACCCAGGATGATGACACAATATAAATAAAAAATGATCAACTTCAACAATTGGCTTAGCTTCTGGTGTCATTCCAAGGGGATCCAGTATCTGTTAGCTTGAGACAACATGGTCGACAGGCCATGCTTCTTTGCCAGAGATGGTCTTCACCTGTCTTCTCTAGGCTTTTGGAAACTGGAAAAGGTACTTGCCTTTTTTAGGCAATGTTAAAAGAAGAAAATTTCCGATGTAACAAAATCCACTTGAAGCAAACTCAAGGTTATGCTGCTTATGCATGGAGTCTTAACATGATGCTGCACTCCCTGGAAGCACTCCTCACCTTGGAAGATGTTGACGTCTGTGCAGTCACTGAGACATGTTTCAAAGCCATGGAGAGTACCCCGGATGTACAAGGCTACAATGCCTTCCACACATTCAGACCTCAAAATGACCATGAAAGAACCAAAGGTGGAGGTGTGGCCATCTTCATCTATGCCAAGTGCACCTCAAGACTGGTCAAACAGTATGACTCTGTCAAACTACTCTATGTCCAACTAACTATAGGCAATATACCATATCTCATCATTGACAGCTATAGGTCCCCCACCATGAACCAAAAAACTACACCGCCTACCTGGAATTACTGGAATCACTTGCCATACAGCCCAACATCTTAGTCTTGGGTGATTTCAACTATCCTTCCATCAACTGGGTAACCTACACAAGTGCAAACATGCTCGCCCAGAGGTTCCTAAACTTTGTCAATTCATAATCTCTGGAACAATTTGTTTGCACTCCTACAAGGGGTCAGATGTCCTAGACACAGTATTCACCAACATGGGGAGTCACTGCACTCCCCGCTGTGCAATGCCTACCCTGGTAAGGTCCGACCGTAAAGCTGTCTCATTCGAAGTAACTATTGGACCTGACACACCCACAAGAGATAAAAAACTAAACAAAACTTTTCCAGAGGAAACTACAAACTACTAAGCTATGGTAGAAAAAGATTTATACCCCCCAGATTCCCAGACAACAATGACTCCTATGCAGAGGTGTACTCAGATGCCCTGTATAAACACTTCTAAGCAACTGCATAGATGCGGCTGTACTTGGCCAGATTAAAAACAGGTTCTCCCGAATAAACAAGCCATCCTGGTGAACCTCAAGTATAAATAAGTTATACAACAAGAGGAATAAACTGATGTGTAAGAGTAAGAGGGAACTGACTCAGCAGAATGAGAATTCCCTCCACAGCTTGAATAAGCAAATCAGAAACCTTGTAAAATTCTCTAAAGCTAATTGCGAAGCTAAAATAGCATCCCTAGCTAAGGGTGATCATAAGGCATTCTTTTACTATGTCTGAAATCTAAAAGGGAATGCCCAGCTATGTGCTAAATTGGTAGTAAATGGTATTACTCATATTGCACCAGAGGAAATTGCCAACCTGCTAGCTGACAGATTTACTGCAAACTTCATCCCCCTAGCCCCACCAGCATACCCCAGAGCATACATGATACCAGTCCCTTGCCTGGTATCTTTAGAGATCTGATCATATCTGCATTTTCCAAGGCTAAAGCAATCTAAAACATGACCTAGCAGACCCACTTAGCATTCTGTTTAGCCATAGTCTGAGGACTGGCTTTGTTCCAACGGAGTGGAGAAAAGTAATCCCCTTGCCCAAAGGGGGGGGCCATCAACTGACCCTGGAAACTATAGACACATGCATCTAACCAGTATCATCTACAAAATCATCATGGACCTTATCAATAGTGGCAGAGGCGACCTATTCTAGACCCAACCCAATTTGGCTTTGTTAAGGGTAGATTATGCTTATTAAACCTAGTAGACTTCTTCGAGAAAGTCATCAAAGCCCTGGATAAAGGTAAGACAGTGCATAACACCTATTTTGACTTGGCCAAGGCTTTTGACATAATCCCCCACACAGATATCAAAGAAACTCTCCCAGCTGAGTATTAACCCTTACATCATTAGATGGGCAGCCAGTTGGCTCACCGACAGAGCACATACTGTCAAAATTGGAGACTCAACTTCTACCAGTATAGCCATCACCATTGGTGTATCACAAGGATCTGTGCTGTGCCCCTTACTGTTTGGAATCTATGTCTCAGAAGTCCAGGCTAAAGCTGACCAAGTTAGCTGATGATTGCAAATTGGGTGCAATTACTGAATCCCCAAACAATGTTAACATATTACAGGAAGGGCTGACACAGACAAATGACTGGTGGCAAAGCCACTGTCTAAAACTAAACGCACAAAAGTGCATTATTATGCCCTTTGGCCAAGTGGAAGTTTCCACTAATTACAGTATTAATAACACCCCCTAAGCTCAAACCCAGTAGTGTGATACCTGGGAACACAGGTAGACAGCAATCTGAACTTCAACCACCAAGTTTCAACAGTGGTAAGGAAAACCTTCCACATTGCGCACCTCATAATTAAGGGCATTGCATATAGGTCTAAGGACATTATAACCCTACTGTACTCGACCTTCATCAGACCAGTAATAGAGTACAATTTTCCCTTTTGCATGTACCTCACCAGACACCTGCAGCAGCTGGAGAGACCACAAAGGTTTGTCACCGGGAAAATACAGGGCTTCCAAACCATGATGTACTTGGGTAGACTGAAACCCCTGTCACTTGTACTCTGTATCCTATAGGCTGCTGAGAGGTGACTTGTGCCTGGCCTACAGAGCAGTCTCTGATCCTGCCCTGATGAAAATGCTGCACATCTGCAGATTTAATGTCACAAGAGTCACTCACTCTAGGGATCTTAATCTAGCCTGTGACATTAACAGAACATGCTGGAGAGACAGATACATCTTCCAGAGACAGACACTCCTCTGAAATAAACTTCCAATTCATGTGAAGCAAAACTTCTCACTGACTCTGTTCAAGTACAACCTAGACAAATGGATGGGAGACCGGAAATTCACCAGGGGGGTGGCACCCTTGTCCCTCATGGACAGGGGTAGTCAGTTTTGACCATAGACTTGCTCTGCAAATTATGTCCACCTAATAAAGACAATTGAGGCAACTTGGGATTAACATGGCTAGGCTTGTAAGGGCTCTAGTGCCACTAGCCTAGTAACAACCTATGAACATATACTTCAGCAACAATTTCAGTCCGAGCACTGAACTATCTAGCACACTTGACATGATTCCAAAGGGACTTGATCAAGGAGCTTTCAAAATCCCTGTCGGGTAGCTTACCTACGGATGTCCAGAAAACAGTGGATGCCTAAATGTCTACCCTACAGTCTTCCTCAAATGTTCCATGAAACTGTTGTCTAATGCAGCAGATAGTACACTATGGGCTGCTAGCACATCTATTACCATAAGACATCTTGCCTGGGTGTGGCTTTGGGATTTTGTGGAAAGATTTAAGATGTCCTTCATAAATGCACCCATGATAGTTCCACTTTATTTGGTCCAAAAGTAAAAAACAAAAGCTTACCAACAGTGAACAGGACATAAGACCTTGTCTGCTGAAGTGATCCATTTTTCTACGCCTTAGAGATCCTTTTCCAGGAATCAATGAGTAGGAAGGAAAATGTGATTCAAGATATCCTTAGGTTTTCACCAAGACACTGCTGAGGACAGGCCTCCTGAGACAGAGGAGGCAACTCTACTGAACGATACTCATGAAGAAGCGGTGGTCTGCAAAATCAAATTTTCTGTGGACTGTCCACAGAGAAACCTTATCAACCTCCCTAAACCTTTGCCCAGCTGCTGCAATGTGGAAGCAGTTCAGAGATGCTTTTCCTTGCACCCTCTAGCCTGGCAAACAATAATTTCCAGTTCTTGGGTGCTAAGGGTCATCAGCAGAGGTTATACAGTACTCTTTTTAGAGTGCCCAAAAGCAAAACAGGAGATTCCCAATACTCCTGCCACTCAGTTGGAATCTGCATCAACAGAGGTTTCAAAGTTGATAGACAAGAGTAATTCAACTGCCCCCCCCCCCCCCGACCAGGTAGGATCAAGAGTCTATTCCAGGTTCTTTTTAGTTCCAAAAAAGATGTGGGCTCTCTGGCCAATATTAGATCTCAGCAATCTAAATGAATACGTAAAACAGACAAATTCCAGATGGTAATGGTACAGTCCATTCTTCCTCTTTTGAGGAAGGACAGTTGGATGTGCTCTGTCAATCTCCAGTACGAGTACTGTCATGTTAAGATCCAGAGGTAATCCAGGAGATTCCTCCATTTCTGACTGGAAGCCAATCACTTTCAGTTCAGAGTACTACCATTTGGTCTTACCACAGCCCCCTTAATGAACACCAAGATAATGGCAGTCTTAACAGCTTATCCTTGGCTACAATGGATCCAGGTCTTCCTGTATTTAGATGATTAGCTTCTAGCTGCTACCTCCAAGGATCTACTATTTCTGTAACAGTTAGTCCTTTTATTCCTGGTAACTGACTTGGGAATATCAATAAACTTCAACAAAAGCAAACTACCCCCCGAGCATAGAATTCAATGGCTGCCACATAGACATGGCACAACAGATAGCAAAACTTCCCCTGGCAAGAATCAGCTCTTTATGATCTGTGTCCCTCCAAGTGCTAAACCACCCTCAACCTCAATCACGATTCATTCTGTGACTCTTAGGACTAATGGCCTCCTTTATAATTCTAGTTCTTTTGGCCAGATATCACTTGAGAATTCTACAATGGACACTAGCTCTACAGTGCTCACAAAAACTTCAACCTCTTCACAACAGGATTCGCCTGACACAGGTTTGAAGGGATCATATAGAATGGTAAATTACATCCTAGATAGTTCTTCAGAGCAGACCCTTCTGTCCTCTTACTCCCAAAGCCACAGTCACCACAGATGCCTGTGATCTAGGTTCATAGGTTCATAGGTTGGTACTAGGCTATCAGCCCTAAGGCCTATACAAGCCTAGCCATAACAATTCCCTGGCTATTTCTTCCCACACTATTTACTTCCCTGGACCCCTGTCTAGCAGGGTGACTGACATGATCCCTGGGGTGAATTTCCTTTCTCCCATCCAATTGTCAAGGTTCCTTTTTTAAGAGGGCCAAAGAGGCACTCTGCTTGACATGTATGGGCAATCTATTCCAGAGTCTGGGTCAGTGGGATGCATTTGAAGGGAAGACAGCTCAAGGAATGTGATCATCAACAGATGCCAGACTTCACCTCAGTGTCTTGTACTTGAGGGCAGTCTTCGTAATGTTGCAGGCCTTTCAGGACCTCCTACCCAAAGATGTGATCACTATCCACTCTGACAGCATGTCTGTGGTTTGGTACCTCAAAAAAACAAGGTGGAACAAGCTTGTACCGTCTTTGCCAGGAAGTCGTGAGAGTCTGACAGTGGGTAATGTCTTTGAACTGCTTTCTCATAGCAGTGCACATAAATGAGATGTCCAGTGTTCTGGTGAACAAATTGAGCAGAACTGTTCTATTGCCTCACAAGTGCTCCCGCAATAGAACAGTGGCAGTGGTGGTTGTCAGCTGTGTGGGCCAACTGTGCTGTGAAGTATTTACTTTGTACCTCAACAATAAATGCAGAAGTTATTTTGCTCTCATCCTCCTCCGGCACAGTTACCGAGAGATGCTCTAATCCATTTTTGGCTTCCAGGTCTCCTTTTTGCTTTCCCTCTATTTCCCTTCATCACCATGTTAGTCTAGAAAGTCAAGGAGTACAAGACCAGGGTAATTGGCATTGCCCCTTTTTTTGGCCTCATTTTCTGTTCCCACCATGGGTTCTGGTTGCAATCCTGTTATCTGGGTTACCTCTACTGGCTCTCCAGGCCCTAAAACTCACTGCATGGTTTCTCTAATTTTAATAATTGCCAGAGATGCTAGGCTTTCTGCCCTGGTAGTCCATATAATCTCTTCCTCTCAAAGGGACTCAACCAAGAAGATTTACAAAAGTAAATGGAAACATTTTTTCTATATGGTTCTGTTCAAGGAGGTTAGACTCTTTTTCAGCCCTTTTGCCTAAGATTTTGGAGTTTCTTTCTGAATTATTTAAGGTAGAATCTAGTTACTCTACAGTTAAAGTGCAGCCACCATTTCAAATTTTCACATAGCACATAACAATACCTCTATTGCTTCTCTTAAAGTGGCCAATGCTTTTCTAAGAGGAGCATTCTTGTTGAGACCCCTAATTCATGATCTGGTCCCTTCTTGAGATGTTAAAATTTTACTTCAATCCATAACCCAGAAACCCTTTGAGCCCGCAGCTTTATCACATCTAAAGTTCTTTTCATGGAAGACTATCTTCTTTGTTGCCATTAAATTATCAAAACGTGTGGAATTACAAATCATTTTATGCAAGCCTCTATTCCTTATTTTTCATAAGAACAGAGTGTCTCTGAGGACAAAGCCCTGTCTTCTGCTCAACAGAATCTAACCTGAACCAACAAATTGATTTGCCTGTATTTTTTTCCAAAATTTGCTAACAAGGGAGAATATACCCTACATACCTTGGATGTCCATAAGGCAACTTGGATTCTACGTACATTGTACTGAGGGTTTCAGAAATTCAGACCAATTGTTTGAATCCTTTTCCTGAAAAATGTGTCTAAAGTAA
This sequence comes from Protopterus annectens, assembly GCF_019279795.1. Classification (NCBI taxonomy): domain Eukaryota; kingdom Metazoa; phylum Chordata; order Ceratodontiformes; family Protopteridae; genus Protopterus; species Protopterus annectens. The sequence continues at coordinate 165,858,031 of NC_056737.1, forward strand.
CCCTATCAAAGCTAGCAGACTGCATTTCATTTGTTTATAAGTCAGAAGGTCTTGCCTTACACTCAAAGCCTAAGGCTTATTCTTGGCAACTTCAACAAGGTTTGCTAAAAGGGCGTCTGTCAGTGACATGTGCTGCAGAGACTTGGTCTTTAGCTTATACCTTTGTATCTCATTATAAATTAGATGTGCAGTCTAGGACTTGCACATCTTTTGGCACTGCCATACTCAGGGATGTCCTTCCTTAAATCTGTCCCTGTTTGGGTAGGTTGGTATTCTGTCCCACATGTTGATTCAGATGAAAATAGACAACATCGGATACAAAGGTTATGTACTTATAATGATAGATCCGTGTTGTTTTATTTTCATCTGGTTCAACTCCCTTCTCTCCTTCCCCCTGCCAGATTGTAATTTCCATCTTCAAGGGATCGACCAGACCTTGTCAGGACCCTGTCTGACCGTTGTTCCACTTGGTTTATATAGTGGTTTCCTTTCTCTCTTTCTCCATTATTTCCTACATAATCTATGAACAATTGAAATCAGCCGGCAAACTTGATCTGAGGTTATTCATGCAGAAGAGGAGAATTGTGGGTAGGGGAGGAGTCAGAGCTCTCTAATCCAGTACTATGGTATAAAGCGCCAGGGTCTGATCTGCCTTAATCCAATAACCCAAGGTTGAACCAGCGAAAATAAAACAACATGGATCTAGTGTTATGGTAAATACATGTGTCATTTTTTAAAATATTTGAGCTTCTCAATGATGACAATTTATATATCTATCAAAGTGCACCTTGTAGCCACTATCAGCCATCTCAGCCTATCTGTCCATGGACCCCTCTCTTTCATCTCCTTTTGTAGTCAAACAGTTTATGAATGGAGTGTTGCACTTAAGACCTCCTCCAAAGCAAATTTCTATTCCTTGGGATCTCAACTTTGGTCTTGAAAAACTGACATTTTCTTCTGTTGAATCTGTCTTTCAGACTGATTTGAGGTTCAGCGGTCAGAAAACTTTTGCTTTTTTTTTATATCTGTAAGGCGAGTCTCTGAGCTGCCTGTTTCATAAAAGAATTGGAGGACACAGTACATAGGCAAAATCTGAGATTATCTGCTGTACCAAAGAAGCTGGAAGGAACAGACTGTATTAATTTTATGAATGCACAAATAAGCAACTGCACTGGTATTCCACAGCAGGAGTTATTAATTGAAAGAGCACATTGTGTGTTTGCCCCAAACCTGGCTATGAGAAAGCAACCTAGACCTTTAATAGTAAAGATACAATCCTACCAGGAGAAAGAGTTGATTCTGAAAAAACTGTGTCAGAAGGACAAAGTACTAAAAGTGAAAGACAGTAGAGTGTTTGTGGAAAATTATTAGTCACTGTATACCAAACAGAAGAGGAGTAAATTTATTCCGGTAATCAAGAAATGACAAGAAGCAGGTGTGGGATTCAAGCTATTGTACCCACCTATTTTCAGAATATTCTTTCCTGGAGGGTCAGAATAATTTTTTGATGAACATGCTAAGGAGGAAATACAAAAGTCTGTCCAGCAAAAATTGAGCTATCAAACAGAAGGAGATTTTGCTTCTTGTTCTTCTGATAATAAAGCTCATAGAGAGACTGCCAGTGAAACCTTTTCTAGTGTTTCAAAGGAAAATACTTGAGAGAGAAAAGCACAAGAGTTAACTAGAAAAAACTAGGAGTACATTGGAGATGAAGCAGAGACTGGATTTGGGAGATAGAGATCAACATGAAGAAAAATAGCAACTTAGAAACTGACAGATAAATGTGGGATTACAAAGCAATAATTATATTTGTGAAACATGAAATAACAAGTAAACCAGTAAATATTGAACTTCTTTGTGTTAAACTTGTAGGGGACTCCAAAGTATATGCCATAGCTCATGTCATTAATGTTTAGAAGAACATTTAGGAGAGGGAAGAGGAAGGAAAGGGTTAATTGTAAGTAAAACAAAATGATGTTCTTAACAGTAGTATTTTTATAATGCATGACATAACCTTGATGCTATAAAGTAAAGCTTTCTCCATTATTTTTGAGTGTAATAGGGATATTAAAGTAGACAGGCGTCCCTGTTTTTGTTTCCTTCATTCTTTCTCCTTATTCAGTTTTAAGAAATGAAGGCAGTGCATTGTAAAACAGAAGAAAAGTTTGGACAAAAGAGTGTGATCCAGGAAAAATTCATACGCTTTTTCTTACTCTTCTATAGGGGAATGATTGGATTAAGGCATTTGGCTTGATCTAATAACACATTTTAGGAGGAAGAAAATAAAAAAGAACACTGAATATAATAAAAGGGTTTTCTCTAGCAAATAAATGAGTGATTGTAGAGGCATCTGTGTATTTCATTCCTATGTCTTTATGGAGACAATCTGATAAGGGGCAATAAAAACAGAATACTTCATTGGTTAGGACGTAATGTTTTCTGAAAGCATTCAAGTGTTTTTCTAATCTCTAAACAGACAGTGCTTTGTGGAAGTAGAAGGACAGGCTGTACAATGTGTCGTGGCATGGATAACCTTCCTTATAGGTTAATGCAGGTTTGTGTGTGTGGCTTTTAGTCTGGGATATTTTTTCCTATTAAGAGTGTTAAATGTCAGTATTTGAAGATGTGCATAGTTTTGTGTGTTTGTATTCAGTTAATAGGTTTTAGGGGTGTTCTGTTTTTTTTTTTGAGGGTTTTCACTAAAACAGAAAGTTGTGTAACATGACATAGATTCAAATGGATAAGATAAGGAACAACTATATAAAACATCAACTTAACAAACATTAGTGGATGGATGTAACACAAAAGCTGAAACTAGATATTTAAAAAAGCTGTTACACATAATAGTTGGGAATAATAACTTCTTAGCATAATGACAGCACTTTCTGTATTATCTTTAAATGTAAATGGTCTCACAGATGTAAACAAAAAAGAGTAGTGAACTGTATTTAAAAGTGTAGAGTGCAAATAGCTATGCTACAGGAGTCACATTTGGAAAGAACTCAGCATGTAAAAGGATTTCAGTATGGTTATTCAGTGGAATATCTGGGACAAACTTAAAAGGGAGAATCTACCTTAACTACAAGAGGAGCGCTAATAGTAATAGAAGAGGAAAAAAAGATAATAGTGGTAGATTTATAGTATTAAGGGGCTACTTGTAAGGGAGGAAGGTTACACTGAAATGTTTATATTTCACCTAAAACTGTTATAATTGAGCTTAAGAAAATTCTGGGTGAAATAATCAGCCTTCAGCAGGGAATATTACTTACATGTATGGACTGAAATTTGATTTGCAGCAGTGAGGGTGTATTTGGGGTTTCCAGAAGAGAAAATATGAAAAAGAGAGTAGGTTTTTGAAGAAATCTATGAATATATTTGGCATGGTAGATGTGGATTCAGTAGTAAGAGTTCAGAGTGAATTTACATACTTTTCCCAAGGTACAAAACTGGGCTAGGGTAGACAGAAATTATATCTCACAGGAACATGTGCATTTAATTGAAAGTTTTGATATGTATCCAGTAAATATTTCAGATCATGCGCCAATAATAAGTAAAATAAAAATGCAGGGTAATGAAAAAAAAATGAGACACTGGCACTTTCCCACCTATCTGATAAAAAGAGAGAGGAATTTAAGGAATTTGTAGAGGAAATTACCCTGGAGTTATTAGGGAAGATAGAAATTTCTTCTGAAAATATAGCTAAGGAGTGGGATAAAATTAAATTTGAGTTTAAAAATAGGGTGGAAATAAAAGAGAGATATGATTAAGAAGTAACAAGAATTATTTAGAGGGGCTGACAAATGTTAAAGTATTGCAGAATAGGAGGAATCTCAATGAGCAAAAAAAGTAGCAATTGTAGAATGCTGAACAGAAAATGATGGATTACCTTGATAATATGCACGAGTTTAGAAAGATTGCTGGTAAGCAAATGTTTTTGATAATAACTCCAGAGCACAAAAACTTTTAGCATAATGTCTCAGCAAGAGAAAGTAGAATGTCTTGAGTGTATAACAAGGAAAATTACAAGAGATCCTGAAGAGGTACTAAAAATATTTTGGAAATTTTATGAAAGTGCATGGAAATCAGAGTAATATGGAAATCAAGAAAATGTACAAATGGAAATGTGTATGGAAGAATTAAATATGCCAAGATTAGAGGTAGACAAGGCTCAATTACTAACAATTAGGATTGGAAGTGGTGAGATAAAAATATTGATTTATAACCAATCCACAGGAAAGTCCCCTGGAATACATGGTATTCCTGTGGACGGTTGGAAGCTAAGGGGAAGAAACTCTTAAGGATCTGGAAGGTTTTGTTTAACAGTATCTTAAGAGGAGGAGAAGCACCAACATCCTGGAAGAAAGGGGTGGTGGCTGTAATACCCAAAGAGGATAAAGACTCATCAGATCTAGCTTCATACAGACCCATTTCAGTCCTAAACCATGATTATAAAGTGTTTGTCTATAATGGCTAAAAGAATGGCAAAGGTGATTCCGAAATTGATAGATATGGATCGATGTGCTTTTGTGGAGGGGAGGCAGATATTTGACAACATTAACAAAACAATGATGATCCAGAGGGAAGCACAATGTGAGAAAACACCACTGTTCTTGCTGGGTCTTTATGCAGAGAAAGCATTTGGCAGAGTAAGCCGAGAGTTTATGAGCAGGGCAATGGAAGCTTTTGCTTTCCCTGATAAAATTATAAGGTTGATTAGGGGAATAGTTGAGGGATCAGAGGTGAACATTAATGTGGGTGGGTTCCGCTCTGATAATTTCTGTTTGAGATGAGGAATCAGGCAGGGGTGTCCTGTTTCCCCTTTGTTATTGACATTTTATTTAGAACCATTGGCAAAGAAAATAAAGGACTCAGAAATTCAAGGATACAATTGGTATGGTAGTCAAGAAAAGCTGTATTTGCAGATGATATTATTTTATACCTGATAAAATCAGAAAAGGACAAAGCTAAAACAAAGGCAATATCTGTAAATTATGTACCCACACACAAATTGGTTCAGCAATATCCATATTTATGGAGACATGATAGGAGTGGATTAAAAAAGATTCTGATGTTGTAGTTAAGGATATGTGAAAAGAGAGTAAATAAAAGATAATACAAAAACTGAGACATTGGAAGCTCTGTTATATGGATATGGATAGCAAGATACAAGCAGAATGTGTTTAGTCCCTTTAGTTTTATACACAGGTTAGGCATGTTTTTTATCAACCAGAGGAGAAGTTGTGGATTGCAATTAATAAAGAGCTATATGAGTTTATTTGGGAAAGGAAGACAGCGACAGCAAGAGTCAAGTAGGATAAGCTGATCCTTTCAGTAGAACAAGACGGTTTGGGATTACCGGATTTGAATTGGCATTTCAGACCTACACAGTTAAGGCTCCTATACATAGTACGAGCAGAGTGGAATGGGATGATGATGAAATAGGGTAGAAGCTCAAGAAACAAAGAGAGACTGGGATTTTGGATGCAGAACCTTAAGGAGATTAACAATAACCATGCAGAATATAATATTCTTAAAGTAGTAGAAAGTATTCTAAGAACTAAGCCAACAGGAATGCAGAAAGGAGATTCTACCAAAAGGGATGACTGCGATTACGGATGCAGGCAATAAGCAAGAAGGGGCCAGAATTTATTGGAGAAAACTGGCAAAAAAAAAAATAATTAGAGAGGGAAAGGTAATAGAATGGGAAAAGGCCAAAATGTATTTGGATTGCAGGCTAGAGATTGCCTTCTCTATCAAGGACTGATATCAGAGTGTAGGCAAATAGAAAGAAAAAAGGGGATTGTAAGCAAAAGACCAGAGCTGGTAGCATTTTTAATAGAATGTAGAACAGAAGCTGCTGGAGTAATTAGTAGATCATACAAAATACTGCATGATAACTATAAGAATCAATAAGAGGAGGTTAGAAAAGACTGGGAAGAGAGACTGTATAAGCAATTCACAAAGAAACAATGGGGCAGATTATTTGCTTAGAAGTATTTACATCAATATTTTTATACCCTAAGTAGACTGCAAAGAATTTTTCTCAGGTAGATGCCAAATGTTGGAGATATAATGGTGAAGAAAGAGGTAATTGGGAACACATTGTCCAGGAGTGTAATGAGTTGGCAGACTTTAAAGATTCCCTGCTGACTGCTCTGTCAGAGATACTAGGTGAACAAATTGGTGTAACTAAGGAAATGATTGTTTGAGCTATGATACAGAATCGAATTGCCTAGACATAGTAAGGCCTTGCTGTGTCTAATTATGGTGGCTGCCAAAAATGCAATTACTAGAAAATGGAAATCAAATTCTAAACCAACTGTACTAGAAGTAGTGAATATAGTGAATGTAGTAACAGAGATAAAAACAACTGGAATTTGGGTCTTTAGAAAAGGGTAGGAGCAAATTACATAGAAAAAATGGGAATTGTGAGACAAATACATGCAGAGGAGGAGGAATGAGGTTTAAAGACAGCAGGATTTGAATTACCTATGTAATGTTTGACTGACTGACTGGATAGATTATAAGTGATGTATAATGTTTGCAACTAAAATGATGTAACTATGGTTTGTGATGTATAATGTTTGCTACTAAAAATATGTCAGTATTGTTTGTTTTCATTTATATAAATGTATGATTGCCTATTTAATAAGTAATAATTTATTAAAAAATGTTTATTGTTTAAAAAAAATGGCAGGAATATATGTGCCAGTGTTATACTCACTACAGGAACTGACCTGCCATATTGCTTTTTGTCAGTTTGTGTTTGAATAGGATATAATGACAAGCAATTTATGTTGTGCTTGTCCTTTTGCTTTTCTTGTGAAGGGACTGGGAAAAGTGTTGAGTACAAGTTTACTGCTTGTGAACCCTCAGTGACATCTTACCTTCCGAAGGTCTCACTCCACCAATGCTTACCCCTTTTGGCTCCTCTTCCTTGACTACAGCATGGATACTTACTCCGGTCCTGTGCCTCAACCAGCAGTGAGTGAATCTACAGTAGGCACTGGTTGTTCCTCAGACCACTCAGTTTTTTCTTCGGTTTCCTCTGTTGTAATCCTTTTCACCATCACAAACCAGTGGCAAGCCACATCCTCTTTAACTGTTACAGTGTCCAATACTGGCATGGGAGAATCATTTTTTCTAGGTCTGAGAGACACTCCAGGGCATACTTCTGTGGGTAACCGAGGTGAAAGACCACTAGATCAGGCAAACATTCTTCCTTTGTCTCACTCTTTTTCCGCAGGAACATCTGTTAAGAAAAAAAGATTGAATATTATCCATCGTTCATCTGAAGAAATAATTAAGAAAGAAAGAAGAAGGTTGCACCCCATGCAGGCTGGCTGTGATGGCTTAGGAGTTAGCTCCTCAGCATTCCTTAACTTTCCCAGTATCTTATATTCCGTTAGAGCAGAGCATAGTAGCAGACAAGTTGTGACAGGGCTTTGAGTTTGTCCATGTAGAACATGTTGTTTAGGCCTTGTATCCTATCCTTTTAGTAAGGTATCTCTTTGGGCATTCCAGTTGTTGCATCTGCCTAGATAGATACATGCCAAAGAGGGCATTATATTCAATGACAGGCCTAATGAGGGCTGAATAAAGGAGAACAGTGACATCCATGGATTAAGACATAATCCCTTTGTTTATAGGCCATGCAATATAGAACTTTCTTACAACAGCAGACACTTGTTAGCTAAAGGTTAGATCACTGTCCATATAACTTCAAAAATGAATCTGCGATGAGCGAGAACAACAGATCGAACATTTATTAATTGAACATTACCTTCAACGAAAGTATGAGACGGACAAAGTAGTTTAAAACCCACCCAGGTAGGGGGCTTCACTCCCCGCAACTATATATACCAATCCAAGATTGCACTACACTGGGGAAAGGGCAAGTAGTTATTTGCCCTTTTCCCCACTGTAATCCAACCTCAGAGTTGGTATATGCAGTTGGGGGCATGGGTGCAGCCCTCTACCTGGCTGGGTTTAAAATACTGCGGTGTGTGAGACAGGGAAATGTTGGCCAACTAGTTACTTTCACTGTCTCACACTTTTGAGGAAGGGAGCCCTCAGTTAATTAAGGTTCGAGGTCTAGTGTTTGTTCTTCAGATGTTTAAGGAAAGAACCTTCGATCAGTAAACATAGACATGGGTCAACTCTTATGGTTTTATTGTCAATGTGGTAGTTCCCTGGCGTAGATGACTTCCCAAAAGATAAAACAAAGCAGTTTTGACATTTAGTTTTAGTTTCAGGCCATGATTTTTGCACCATTTATTTATTTGAGGGAAACCTTTCTGCACAATAGCCAAGTCATTTGGGATTCAGTGGCTGCTCCTACCCTACAGTCATCTGCAAACTTAATTAGCCAGTGCCCTTTAATATTGGCATTTACTTCAGAAAAGTAGATGCCAAACAGAAGTGGTCTCAGCACAGTACCCCAAGGTAGTCCACTGGTGATTGGTCTCTTTATGGAGGTAACTTCTGTTTTGATTATCTACATCCCATCTGTGAGACAGTTAATCCAGTGGGTGACACGTGGGTTTATTTCCAGTTATATAGCTTTTCTACTATGCCTGAGTGGGGAATTGTGTCAAATGCTTTGGCCATTTTGTGAAATAAAATGTTCATCCTGTGGCCATTTCAGTATGCTAGTCCATGGATCATCCTGTTTCTTCTCTGTTTGTGAGAAACAGTTTATGAAAGGAGTTTTATACCTGAGACATCCTTGTATCCTCATTGGAATCTAAACTGTGTGCTGGAAGAGTTGACTGTCACATTTTGAACTTGCCCATGAAGCTGATTTAAGGATCTTGACTTAGAAAACTGTAGTCATCATTGCTCTGACTTATGTAAGTAGAGTATCTGAGTTGCAAACTTTCATGGTGGGTGGGACCTATCTGATTTTTCACTGGGATTTGAGCTCTCTAAAAACAAACCTCTCATTTATGCCCAACATGATTGTTTGTGTTTACTTTGAATCAATCTCCTAGTTTTATACGCAGAACTTAAATAGGTTCGGGTACTATTTTAATAGAACTAAGCCCTTTAGAAAAGCTTCTTATTTCTTATCAAGGGACAGAAAGTATCACCCTTTGTCTAAACAGAGAATTTCCAGGTGGTTGTGCTCACCAATCTTTTGCTATCCCTACCATGGCAAATCCATTCCAAGCAGTATTGAGTTACATTTTTCTAGAACCTTGCCTTCTTTGATGGCAAACTGGAAAGGGTTAGACTCTAAGAAACATTCAAGAGGCAGCAACATGATTCATTGTAAATTAATTTACAAAGCATTACAAACTAGATTCCTTTTCAATGTTCGTGTCAAGCTTTGCTAAGACCATTCTCCAGGGCTCTAGGATTCCTATCCTTCCTTCTACCAGACTGGGCATGCTTTGTTTATAAACCCATATAGTGTAAGGGCTACTGCAACAGTGGAATGATGACCATAATACAGTAATCTAAGTTGCACTTACGCATAACTTTAGATGTTCAAATTCCTCACTGCTGCAGTAGTGCACCCACCAACCCTCCAACCCCCTTCATTTGAGTCTATAGTTGTAGGTGGGATATAAAGTATAGTTTTGTTTGTTTCTATTTTCTATATTTCCTTGATGTTGTTGGTTATTGTTTAAGTATTGTTAGGTGCTTTTCTACTGGTAATGGCAAGAAAGTAATGAGGAAATCTTCACTCTGACTTCTGGTCCCTTTTTCTTGCGGTTAACTAATCAAACATTCAGAGTGTGTGTGTGTGTGGGGGGGGGGGGGCAGATGTTTTTTCAAGCTGGCTGGTTGTTGTTTTCAAGGCAGGAAACAGCCCATATAACCAAAGACTACTGTAACTGCGAGGAATTTGATAATCTATTCATATGGGTAAGTGCAACTTCAAGAACTATACTTTATATAACACGTACTCTCTGAATTGCCATGCTGCATAAATTTCATACTGCACACATTTCTGGGAGAGAGCACATGGTTAATTAGCAAAATGCCTGTTCCCGAGATTTCCTCATTTGCATTTTCCATGGCCATAGAGACAGCCCACCACAGTGTACTTTGCTGTGCTAAAGCACCATGGCGGGGCTATCTCTGAATCAGAAATGATTACTATGAGGTATACCTCATGGTAACTTTTCTAAATTGGTCCCTACATTTGCTCAGAATAACCAGTGAGGGAATATTTCAGCCAGGCTTCATTCTGAAACTTGGCTGTGAAAAATATAGTAAAAAAATACAGAATGAAAAAAATTTTAAAAATAACAACTAATACATATCTGCATAACTGTTGAGATAGGAGCATTTTTCATTTTATTACCTGACACTGCTTTTGTTGTTGTTTTTCTTTCAGCTTTTCCTGGTTAGGGGTCGCCACAGTGGAACTCCAGTCCGCTAATGATTGGCAGTCAATTTTTTATGGTGCCGAGGTGCCAGCCCGACACCCAACCTTCAACGAAGGCACACCCATTCACACATGTCTTTCGAATGCCACTCGACCATGGGAAGGACATGCAGACTCCACACAGAAGGCACTCCAGTCAAGAATTGAACAAGAGAACCTCTTGCTGTGAGACAACAATGCTTCCGCTGTACCACCGCGGCACTTAAACTTCGGCCTTATCTGTATGGAAGAAAATTTACTGTAGTGACAGATCACAATCCCCTAAAATGCTTAAACAGAGCCAGCCAGCAAAATGCCAAGTTTCTAAGATGGAGCCTAGGGTTGCAAGCACATGATATGTCAGTGCAGTACTGCAGTGAGATTAGCAATGCCAACACAGATGGGCTCTCAAGACAGGGAATAGGGTAAGATATACTCAGATAGACCTAACCCTCTCAAGCAACGTTTCTCAAGGGTCACTTGAAAAACTAACTTGAGTTCTCTGGTGAGGGAGGGGGGTGTGAAGATAGGTGAAAACTGCCAGCCTGGCTAGATAGAATTTTGTAGATAATCCTATCATTAGTAAATATTAATGTAAGGCACAGGCGTGTTCTCTTTAATATGAAAAGATTGTATTGAATGTTGAACTGAGAAAAATGTAACAACAATGCACTCTGCTGTAAGAAAGCTGAGAAGTCAAGCATTGTGAAATTCTTTGATCTAAAACTCAGAGACGAGATGTCTAGAGGGAGGCATTCTTCCATTCAATCCAGAGTTAATGGCTAGAATTTTCATGTATAATTTCTTTTATTGCTCTGGCTTCGTGACCAGCTGCAGGAACAAAAGGGCTATTGACCCCTGAGTTTCTGTTAGTGTGGGAACCAGAAAGAAATTATGTAATCTGAAATGAATCAGTGGTACTGTGTTATCAGTTTAAGGATGGAAAGAATGAGGGCTTTTAGCATTTGTCTTCAGAACATCCAAACATCACCAGCACTGTCTTGCTCTATATGTAAGTTTATTTTAGAACTGTGTTTTCTTAGATATAGGTAAGAAATAGGAAGATTAGACTAATTGCTTTTCTGTATTGATGTCAGAGCTATTCTACTATATTATTTTAAAACAATGAGTGAGAAGGTCACTGAAAAACCAATCAGTAAAAGCAAAATGAAAACTCCAGCAAAGCTAGAACTTCCACTGAGTGACCTCCCAAACATCTTGTATCAGAGGCACATGGGATATATGCAAATGATCCTTATGAACATCAGGTGCTTCAGCTAATTGGCGATTCTGTATGCCCATGACTTGTTTCGTCATTTTAATGGACACTTTCAAGCCAGTAAAGCCAAACCCCACTAGCCATGGATATGCATATTTTGGCTTTGTTATGACCTCATCAGCACAACACAAGCAGAATGTTTGACTAAGCATTAGAAACACAGGGCTGTTATACCCAGCTGATATATTATTTTAAGTATTTCTCTGTGATCTCTGAGCTCTCAACTAGCACTGTGTAGTAAGTAGGATTGTCTTGTGTTGTTATTATTTATTATTAAATATTTTTAAACCTTTCAACTGTGGCTATTTTGTGTAGAGATAATTTAAGCTTTAAGAGTACATTGCATGTATATAGTGATACTGGCCACGCCACTCCAAATAAGCCTTGACCAGTTGCACTTACCATTTGGATAATAATATTGCACAGTAATAATTGGACACCCTTTCATAAGAGCCTTTTAGTAGCTGATAAATATTAGTGGGTGGTGGCAAGTGGTACTACCGTATAGTGTGGGTAAAAGGGACACAGCTGGAGAACCTGTGCCAGCTTTCCCCAGGAGTGTCTGTGTGGTTGTATATAACTCATATCTCAAAGTGTGTATGTGTGTGTCTGTGTGTGTGTGTGTGTGTGTGTGTGTGTGTGTGTGTGTGTGTGTGTGTGTGTGTTAGTCAGCTACTTGGGCAGGGACATGAAGCACTGATTAGACAGAGAGGGTGCTGGAGGTTTTAGCTTGACCAGGAGTGTCTGTCTGGTTGTATATAACTCTTATCTCAAAGTGTGTGTGTGTGTGTGTGTGTGTGTGTGTGTGTGTGTGTGTGTGTGTGTGTGTATGTGTGTGTGTCTGTGTCAGTCAGCTACTTGGGCAGGGACATGAAGCACTGATTGGACAGAGAGGTTGCTGGAGGTTTTAGCTTGCCCACTAGGCTGAGATCTGGACCCTACAGCTGTGCCAGTGGGAGTCTTATTGGGGATCTGGAGAGAAAGGGAGAAACCAGCCCCAGATTGACTGTGATCTCTGTGTGCTCTTAAGGGAAATTGTACTTTACTGTGTGTTTATTTATTATCCTTTCCCTATATAGAAGCTCCTCACTGGTGTTAGTGGTGAGGATTGAGACTCCTTGATTGCTGGGCCAGTGCACGGGCGTCACACCATGTCTCTGACATGACATGTTTTTTAGAGTGATCAGGGATGATTATGCACAAACACACGTGTACAACTATTATGACTTGTCCACACTGTATGAGGGTAATCACACACATTGTCCTGGCACCGTAACATCTGCTGGAGATGTTAGGAGAGACACTGCTATACCTCTATGTGACATTATGATCAGTACAGGGTAGTTGACTGCTGTGCGTGACATCTCTCTCTCTCTCTCTCTAAATGTATGCATGGCACAATCCACACTGTCACAAATGTTACCTATGCCATTAATGTTGTCATACAGTTATGTATGTACTCTGTGCAGCACTGGAACAGGTAGCACACATGCATCTGGTGTAACAACTTGATGGGGGTTCCAAACCATCACAGAATAATGTTTATGCCACAAAAATAATACTTAGATATGACCAATAAGATGTGTGACAGCTTACTATGACAAAGGTGGTACACTTCAGTTTCATGTCACTGGAAGATGTGTAAGGAGGTAGATGAAGAAACGTGCTTTGTACTCTGTTATTGGTGTGATCAAGTCTGTGGACTATGGAGGTATTATGGCCTCTGATGTGGATGCCCTTCACTTACTCAGTAGTTGTGTTACATACAAGGGAGTAGTCAGCACTGTGACCCCATGCTGGTGGATGTTCCACTTACCATCTAGCCCAGGATACAGGTCACATACCTATTCATCTGATTATGGGGTGTAATGTCTACATTATATTTGGGTTATGTGTTAGTTTCCTGACATAACAAATCCCCCTGTGCTTTTGTGTCACTGCAGGTGTTGCCATGGCTGTGGCAGCAATCTTTGGTGTTTCTTGATACTGTCTGTATTATACTACTATCACAGTTGGAGTCAATAATTGCCCACAATCTGTAGTCCTTCAGACAGCTGTTTGGACACAAGATGTATATGTCATCATTGATGTCTGTCACTTAAATAATGGACAGAAAAGGGCCTAGCAGACAGCTGTGATGTATGGACCTGATCACTGGACCTGAGATGTAGTTCACTTTACACATTTCAACATATTTAGATCCCACGTATGAGATATAGTGGTCTACCCAGTTGGTGATATAGGTGTATATAGCCACATCTGACCATGTTGAGTGAATACCTCAGTGTAGAATTTTGTCAAATGTCATGGGCTTGTCAAGTTGAAAAGGTTGATAGTGTTGTTGTCATGCATGCCCTCGATGACCTCTTTGAGGACATCTAACAGATGTAACAGACATGATGTAGCAGTAACAACTCATACAGGTGTGTTGCAGACAGACAGGATATCAATAGTGTCCACTTAGAAAACGTCCTTGATGGCATGTTGGTCTGCCTCACAGATGAGGAGAATCAGGATGTGTCTGTACATGCATGCATCAGGTGCTGTCCACTTTCCCCCCAACTCAGACGGTTGCATCTTGATGTACACCCTTCTACAGGGAACATAGTCTGTGTGGAGGGTGTGTTAAAGTGTGTATTCAGCCATGTCAAGATGATGTATGTGACGAGTCATGTGATAGGCAATCTGCGATGTTGTCACAACCCATTGATTCTGTGTGATAGGGCTGGATGAAGTTAAGACAGTGCATACCGGCTAGTCTCAACTGGCCTAGGGTTTGAACTCAGTCCCCCATGCAGATATCATTGAGAAACTCTCCCAGCTGTGGATTAAACATTATGTCACTAGATGGGTAACTATTTGGCTCACTGACAGAACACATACTGTGAAAGTTGGTGAATCAACCTGTACCTGTAGAGCTGTCACCACTGGTGTACACCAGGGAACTGTGTTGACCTTTTACTGATTAGAATCTATTTATTGACAGTTCAGGGTACAGTATACAGCCTCTGGCAAACTCTATTTGCTGATTCTTGCATTCTGGTGCTATGATTGAGTTCACGTATGATGATAACATACTACAGCAGGGACTAACACAGAAAAATGATTGGCGAGAAAGCCACACGGTCTACAAATAAATGCAAGCATGTGTCTTTATTTTGGCCTTCTGCAAAGGGGAATTTCCGGCTAATTACAGCATTGACAACAGTCCTGCTTTGCTGAAACCCAGTGATGGAAGCACTGAGCAATGAGAACACACGTACATAGCAATCTGAACTCCGACCACCAAGTGTCCATACTGGTATCGAAAGCCTATGTTGTATACATAATAAGTCATGCCATTGTATTCATATATCAGGAATGTATTACAGTACTGTACTCAAATCTCATTAGAACACTAATATAGAGTATAATGCTCTCTTCTGTATGTACCTAGCCAGACACAAGCAGCAGTTGGAGAGACCACACAGAGAAAACACAGTGCCTACAAACCATGGCATGATGTATGTTGATGTGACTGTAATCTCTACTGTATAGGATGAGGTGACTTCTGCCTGGCCTCCAGGCCAGTCTCTGACCCTGCCCTAGTGGGAATAGTGCACATCTACAAATCCGATATAGCTGATGACATCAGCAGTGTCTGGTGAGGAGCATATGGCAATAACAGTGTCCCACATGCTGGTGTAAAATGTCTGTAATGTCACGCAAACTGTGCTCACACACACACACAAACACATGCACACACACACACACACACACACACACACACACACACACACACACACACACACACACACACACACCAGCTGATTGCAGATGGAATAGAACCTCTACCTAAGTACACAGACTACAGAACTCTGTATTTAAGGCAAGCGCCACAGCTCAAGTCTGAGTTGGAATGTCTCAGACAACCATTTATAGCTGATGGCATCAGTAGGGTCTAGTGAGGAAAATATGGCAATAACAGTGTCTCACATGCTGGTGTAAAAGGCTCACTGAAATGTCAAACAAGTGCACACACACACACACACACACACACACACACACACACACACACACACACACACACACACACACACACACACACACACACACACACACCAATTGACTGCAGTGAAAACAAAACCCCTACAAGTCCATAGACGTCAGAATGCAGTACTTTAAGCTAGAGCCACAGCACAAGTCTAACTTTTATAAGGCTGCAGGACAACTTACAGTGGATGACATCACCAGGCCATGTTGGAGAGAAGATGTTGGGAGGCCTGTATGAAATGGATGTGTGGGCATGTGCAACTATCAAAATACTGTCAATCCATTGGAGCAGTAACTGTAGGACACACACCTCTGCTCTTCTGGCTAGACACACACACACACACACACACACACACACACACACACACACACACACACACACACACTTGACTGCAGTGGGAACAGAACCCCTAACAATATAAGTACACAGACTTCAGAACTAAGTACTTTACACTAATGCCACAGCACAAGGACAGCTTATAGTGGATGACATCTCCAGGCCATGTTGAAGAGGGGATGTTGGTAGGTCTGCATAGGTTCCTAGCTTCATAGGTTCATAGGAGATTACTAGGCTAGTGGCCCTACTCCTATTACAAGCCTAGCTGTGTAAAAACACAAGTAATGTTATTGAGCATAGTTAGATGGTTGTTTTTAGCAGAGTGATTATGTGCTCAGCACCGACTACCCCTGAACATGAGGGACATAGGTGCCACCCCAGGGGTGAATTTACAATCCCCGTCCAGTTGTTGAAGTTGCACTTGAATAGGGTCATTGAGGAGTACTGCTTCACATGCAGTGGGAGCCTATAACAGAGGAGTGGCAATAACTGGAAGAAATATGTTCTGTTTATGTCACAGGCTAGGTTGAGATCCCTGAAGTAATTATTCTTGTCCCATTTGATTTGCAGATGTCCTGCATCTCCAGATCTTCAGTAGGGCAGGGTCTGAGGCTGGTCTGTGGGCCAGGCCTAGGTCAGCTGCCAGCAGCCTGAATGATACTGAGTACATTGATAGGTCTTTCAGTCTGTCATGTTTTGGAGGCCCTGGATTCTGAAGGTCACAAACCTCTTATCCAGTTGCTGCAGGTGTGTAGTGAGGTACAGACAGAAGGGCGCACTGTACTCAGTTAGTGGTCTGAGAAGGGCCGAGTACAACGGAGCTATGACCTCCCTGGTCTTGGATGTGATGCTTTTATTTTTGAGGTACGCAATGTAAAATGTTTGTCTCACCACTATGGTTACAGAGATACACCGTGATTGAAGTGTAGCTTGCTATCAACATGTGTTCCCAAATCTCACAACACTGTGTTTGAGCTTACAGCTGTGCTATGTAGGCCATAATTAGCAGGGGCACTTCATTGCCAAAGGGGACAATGAGGCATTTTTTGGTTTAAGGTTCAGTCTGTGGGTTTTGCAACAATCATTTGTCTGTGACAGCCCTTTCTGTAATACATTAACGTTATTGGAGGAGTCTATATGAGTGCGCCCAGTTGACAGTCATCTGCAAACTTGGTAAGCCACAGGCCATCTACCTTTGCCTGGTCGTCAGAGAAATTGTTTCCAAACAGTTAAGGGCCCAGCACAGATCCTTGTGGTATTCCACTGGTAAGTGGTCTAGTGGTGCAGATGCAGTCCCCAACTTTGACAGTGCACATTCTGTTGGTAAGCCAGTTGGCTAGCCATCTAGTAATGTAGGGGTTAATCCCGAGATGGGAGAATTTCTCTATGATACCTGAATGGGGAATCGTGTTAAAGGCCTTGGATAAATCAACATAGACGGTATGTCCTGGTATTCCACATCCTGGTCATTATCAAAGAAATCCATTGGTTTAATAAGCAAGCTCTACCCATGACAAAACCAAAAGTGGGATCAAGTGTGTTGAAGGTCACCTGTGTCCCTGTGGATAAGGTCCATGAATATTCCTGCCATAGTCTTGCAGATAATGCTGCTTAGGCCTATGGGTCAATAGTTCTAGGTCTGCATGTTACCAGATTTTTGTGCATTGCATATAGCACAACATATTAATTTATGTAGTGTAGTTGATAATATATTTTGTGTGATAAAAGTACTGAGACACCAGGGTTGCAGTGCTTGGGAGGAGGCAACACATGTCTGTATTATAAATATGTGACATACTGTTAGATGGGGCCTTCAGTTTGTTATGTTTCCACATGTAATTGTATGTCATAAACAGGGAATGGACAGTAAACAGCATAATACATAATAATATTTAGTTTTCCATAGCACAGTGAACAGCGAGTTTGCAAAATGTTTGTGCATTGAGATGCACATTTCCATTACTTTCCATTACTTTTCCTGTTTGCACTTATTTAAGTAGTGCACAAATGTGAGCTGCATTGCTAAAGACTTAGAGTTAGTACTGACTCTATCAAACACAACTGCTGCTTAACTGACTCTGGTAGCAGGTGTAAATGTATTGACACATTTAATTTTGAGTCCATATGATACTGGGTTTGAATCCAGGCATGTCTAAGACTTTTATATAGACAGTGATAATGCAATGACATTAATTGTTTATAGTACATGTGTTGCTGTGTGTTGGCATAGTGCAGCAGAGTTAAACAACATTACATAGATGTAACTGCGGTATTGTACCACCTCTCACCGTCCCTTGGCATTGCTAAGCGAAGCCAAACTCCATGCAAATATAGAGGCTAAAAAGTAGGGATCCATCACTTTTTCTGCTACTTATGTGTGTTGCGTGTTTCTATTTTTTGCTCAAATTATAGGTGTTAAAATGGGGTAGATAGAAAAGCGGTGAAATGGGGAGCCAGCAGGGGGAAGAACAAAGGGAAAGTGATACAGGAATGTGCAGGGATAGGAAAGAGCCATAGCTATTAATTTCTTCAACAGTAAAAATAATGTGCAGAATATTAGCTGAATTTGGGCTGTCACCTCCAGAGGGAGGGGTGACAACGTAATCATGTTGTAGAGCCTGTTGAACCGAATTAAGTGTGTTTAGAAGACATGTGTAAAATGGAGAGCTATGTATGGGACAATTTTTTTTTTGGACAGGTGCCCATTTTTTTTTTTAATTCAGTAAGAGAGGACTGCTGGGTAAGGGACGTAGGTATGTCTGGGTCATGTAAGTTAGGTAGATGAGGAAGCAAATGCAAACAAACAAGTCAAGAGACTGGGACGTCTACAGCCTACTGAAGACCACAGCATTGTTGGAAATTAATATTAAAGAATTAAGGGTTCATCCTAAGCCATTTATTAACAATCCATGGAAAAAGTCTTATCATTGATTGACACTTTACAATAACTGAAAAGAGACACTGCGATAACTGGATTGTTGTACCTATAAAGTAATTGTATATACTGAGCTCTGTTATAGTGTCAGGCTGATGTAAATAGTGTATATAGTTATTTAAGATGTTATATACAAATATTATGGAATTTATTCAACTGTATTTGAAAAAAAATAAAACATTTCTGAGAGAAAAAAGCAAGAGACATGGACGGTAAGGGACAGAAAAGATTGGGGGACACCATGATTGAGGTGAAGGAGGAGACAACACAGCCTCATGCCCGTCAAGCTTGGAGACAGTGAGAATCAAGTCCTCACCCACTGGACTGTCATCACTGTCCCTTTACTTCACTGACAGCTGAAATGCTTGATGTCTTCTCCTCCTCCTGTGGACCATAAGGGAGAGCAGCCTCTGTATCCGGGGTAAGTGTACACCAGTGGTGCAGTGCATGACCCTACACACGAACCCTGGCATCTCATATTAGGTGATGAAATTACGTCCTCTGCTGTTGCACTAGGTACTGGGGCAGTACTACCTGTGAGTGCAGGTAGTGCAGGTTCAGCAGAGGCAGTGCTGCCAGGTTGGCTCCCAAATGTGGTGGGCATCAGTGCTGGAGCCAGTGGAGCGGGGCAGGCTGATCCAGTGGGGCTGGCCTACCTTGCTGTTTTGTGTAGCATTTAGTGATATGGTACACAATGATGACATGGAGGCATTTTGACAACACATCATAGAAAACAAAAAGAAAGATAAGGGTTGGGGTGAGAGGAAAAAAGACATAAAATTAGTACCATCATATGTGACATATAATGCATTAATACAATTATACAACTCTTTTAGCTGAAGTATTACATTTAAGTATACATCCTAAAAGATGCCACACTATACTACAGATTGCTGAAAGTAATCTTGCATGTGTGCATACATTGCACATATGCCTGTTCCAATTATACAGATTACAGTTTAAGCAGGGCATTTGTGCCACTAGTATAGAGTTTTTAATTTAATGTAAATGGATTGTTAATCGAAATAACAGTATTGTATAGCTGTTAATCGTGGTATTTGAACCCACAACCTTGTGACTACAATCTAGTATTTGACTCCTGCAACTGGTTTGTGCTACAGACTAATGTATGTATATTTCCTTTTACAGTTGGGATTTACATGCTGAGTTTGATACAACTGTATAAAAGACCCAAAAAAGTTATTTTTAACTTTTAAAGCTACAATGACACTTCTGTTCTGCTGCATACATGCCACTTGTTTCCCTCAGTCTCTCCATTCAAGTAACATGAGCCTGCCTATTAAACTCACATTCAGTGGAAGCTGGGAAAAGAACAGAAAAGAACAGAAGAGCATTATGCAGACCAGTCTTGCCTATATATAGCTTTCTAAGTCTTACAAGTACTCCCTTATTGTCATACTTACACAGCTATGGGATGTCTACAGTCTCAAACTCATTCAACCAATGGTTGAAGGTATCCCTTTTTCGCCTGTGTAGGTCATTACTGGATGCAGCCTGGGCCATACTATTCCACAACTCAGACGTGTACTGGGGGGCAGAATAATCCCATTGCAGAAGCCTTTGGCTGTGGTGCTTTACCAGGAGTCCAGTAAATATCCTAGACTCCTGGACACCCCATCTCTGTTCCCTAAACTTGGCACCTTCCTCTCTAATGCTAACCATGTCTGCTAGCCGAACTAGAGCAATAGAAACGGATGCTTTCCCACCAATTCTAGTTATCGCGTTTACTGGTAGTGTGCAAACCAAGCAACAATGCTAACCACATTTGCATGATATTAAGCAGAACCCAGCAGTGCCAAGCAGGGAGGATATAAATACTTGACATTGGAAGGTTACTGTAACACTTGGCCTTAGTTTGAGGGGTGTCTGGTGATGTAACTTGGAAATAATATATTAGAAATTGGAAGGTAACTGTTAGGCGAGTTAAGTTTGCAGACATACACTGGGGGCATACATGTATTGACCTGACACATTTGTTTTTGCCTTTATACACTGAGGAAAACTGACTTGTATACTGTGGGATTCAAACCTATGCATAAGGGACAAATAATTTTCTTCCACAGTGTTGATTTTCCATCTCTACCACAGAAGAAGTGCTGCTCAGACATAGTCAGGAATTATAGATAAATATAGGTGATAGTTTGAGATGTTACACATGTATATGTGAGACCTGACAAGATTGTGAATTTGTGTCTTATGTAATTGTGAAGGCTATGCCAGCCCAAATATCAGAATTATACTTACAAAAATATGGTAGACAGTATACCCACAGTCATACACCTGAAAACACAATAATGGCGTCTCATCCCTCATACATATAATCATATCAGCTTCACTATATAAAATCTTATAAGTGAGAATGAATATAATGGGAAGTGGAACAACAGTAAACATGTATGGAATGTCTAGTATTACAACCCAGGACCATGTAAATGGGAGTACTACACTTACACGTGTTAACACAGAAATGTTGAAATAACACTTGTCTATTTTTCAGTTCATTGCTATAAACTGCACTGTCACAACAGTAAAAATAGGTTGCACACCCAGTACTAGAACCCAGGACCATCTGTACTCCAGCCCTACACTTATGCCTGCTGCCACAGGACTAATTACATGACATTCATTACATTTCCTAATCATTCTTAAGGTCTCTGTTTTAACCAGCGCAACACTGCTAAGCGTGTTTGCACTGTGCCAAACAGAATTAATTGAATATATCCAGTTTCAATTTTTGTCTGTCTGAGTCACTTTTTTGACTATAATTGTGATAGATTTATTCTCCAGCATTCCACAAGAGGAGGTTCTTGAAATGTTTATTGAAGCATGGTTTAGCTTCGATTTTTTAGACAAACAAAAGATCAGTTTAATAATGGAATGTATGGAGATAGTACTGGAAAACAACTACATTTGGCTTGAAAAAAAGATATTCAAGCAAACAAAATGTGTAGCAATGGGGGCAGCATGTGTCCCCATATTTGCAAATCTCGTAATGTTAACATGGGAGAAGCAGTAAATTTTTGGTTCCCACTTTAAGGACCACAATTTACTTTACCGTAGATTTCTGGATGAAATCTTCATCTTGTGGGGTGAAAACCCAAAGCAGATTGATGAATTTATTCAATATATTAAGCATTCTACCTATTTTCTGAGGTTTAAATACCAAATTGAGAGACATAAAATTAATTATCTGGGCATTACCCTAACTGAGAAGGAAGAGTTTTCATCCACTATATATCAAAAACCAACCTTCTTCAATGCTTACTTACATTTTCAGAGGTGCTCATCCCTTTTCCCAGAAAAAAAGACTTACAAAGGGCCAATTTATAAGACTTTCTAGAATGATATCAGAAAAGGAGGTCTTTGACAGTGACAGGGAAGTTTTGGAAAATATGTTTTTGGAGAGAAGACATCTTCAGTCCTCAGTAAGAACTCTTAAGTGATATGGTTTTGAACAATAGAATGGAGAAGTACCACCCCCCACTACTGGGGTTGGTCGTAAAGATAAACACAAAAGAACATCTGTAGGAGCATTCCATCATGATAAGGGTAGTAGGAAGGACAGCCACTAGGGAAGATGCCAATAAAAGTCAAACAGTAGGTTACAGTGCACTGGACAAGAAAATAATTTCAACTGGGCATTCATACTGGAATATAGCTGTGTATCCCACACCACTAAAAGTATTATACATAAATATTGGGATATTCTGACTAGCGATGGGCAAGTTAGTGGTATTGTGGGAACTAGGCCTTTATTCACATATAAAAGAGCTCATAATTTAAAAAAAAATCTTATAGAGTTTAGCAATACTAAAAAGAGAAGAAAAACTAAAGGAGCAAGGAAGTGTGAAACTTTTGCTCATTGTAAATATATTTTTGAAACACCAGATCTGTTGTTGTCAGTCTTCATCTATCCTTGACATTTGGGACTCGGTTCCGATTCTCAAGCTACGTCTCTATCCAGAATAAGCGTCTCCACATTACTTCAGATCTCGTTTGCACTCTTGTCGCAAGACGCGTCAGCCAGATTCTGTCATCAGCTAAGTGAAATTTCATAGTTTTCTTCTCTAAAATTCAGCTTTCCTATATATATATATATATATATATATATATATATATATATATATATATATATATATAGGTCCCCTTCTAATGGTCGACATTTCAAAATGTCGACATTCATATGGCCGAGACCATATGATCGACATTTGAAATGTCGACCATGGGGAACCGGCATCACGCCACAGTGCGGAATGAAAAGATTTTCACTTCCGCACTGTAGTGTGATCTCAGAGTTGGTATATTAAATTTACGGGGGATGTGGGGGGCAGAGCCCCCCACGGGGGTTTCAGGGAAGCAAACCCCCCCTGCTAGCAGCAGTAATGTAAGTTTGTGTATGTGTTTTGTGTTTTACTTGAATGGTCGAGATTTCAAATGTCGATCGTATGGTCTCGGCCATATGAAAGTCGACATTTTGAAATTTCAGCCATATCAAGTAGGATATATATATGTATGTATATATATATATATATATATATATATATATATATATATATATATATATATATTTAAATATTGTTCTACCCAGTTTGGCTTATTTGTTTGTTTTATCCCTCTCCCTTTACACTTTGGTGATCTCCCCTAGATCATTGGTAGTTCTTCCCTTTTCTGTTGATAGTTTTTCTATCTAACTTTCCTTTTTGCTAGTGAGTCTGCCATATTTTACCTAGTGGTATCTGTTTTCTACCATCATTGGTGGTGCTTTCCCTTTGCCATACCTTTTTGGTAGTTCTGGCCTACAATTGTTGGTAGCCATTCCTTTCTTCTATGTGTACTTCTTCTTAGTGCGTGTCAGTTTCTGCAAGTTGATAATTTTGTTTCTGTAATCAACATGGCGGACAAATCTAGGGGAACAATTGCATGTTCTTCATGTTTCACTGTTGCAGTCATCACGTTTGGGTTATCTGCTTGTAGTATCCCTCAGTCGGCCTGATTAACAAAGTCTTGGGTCCTGCGTCGGTTTCTGTCCCTTCTTCCATGACTTCAGGGGTATAAAACATGCAGCCGATGCCATTACATCAGTCTTTCTTGCCGTGTGTTGCCCGAAGCAGAAGCAGTTCACAAGTGCCAGTCAGCCAACTCCTGAAATTTTCGTTTTCGAGTTTCAGAACCAAAGTCTTTAACTAAAGCTATGTAAGGGGAAACTTTTTCTTCCTTATTACCGATGTCAGCAAAAGTTAATAATTGCATTACTTGTGGAAAGTAAATACCTCATAAAGATTTTAATTCGTGCTGTATTCCTTGCTTAGGCCCTGACCACGAAGTACCGTGATGTCGGTTTTGTGCTTTATTTAATCAGCACACTATCCATCGTCAGTATATTTTCGCCTCTAAATATTTCAGTTCTCGGTTTAATTATCCAGAAATGTCGTCAATTAGCCATCCGACTACCGGGATTCTGAAAAAACGCAAGGATAAAGACAGAGGCAGGCTGCAGAGGTCCAAAACTGCCGACGATGCTTCTCCTAAGCCAGTCGCCAGTTAGCCAGTACTCAGTGAGGTTCTTTTGTAGTCCGTGATACCTGCTACTTCTGATTCGCAAGCCTCGACTGAGATACTTCAACTATGGAACCTGCGGATGTCTCTACCTTGGATGGGTCTGGAGCCGCTGTGCAGGCACCGGCTTCTGAGGGTGTATTCAGGCCTACGGACTTGCATATTAAACCGACGCCTCCTTCTTCTTTTAGGCCTAAATCTCGAACCATGCCTAAAAAACTGACGCCCAGGCTGCATGTTCAGACCTCTATGCCTAAAAAACAAATGATAAGAATGGCTGAAGATTTTATAACTCTAATCAGGGGAAGCCAGCCTCCCCCTTCTAAGATACCTAGGACTGAATTTGTTTATGAATCTTCTGACCAGGATTCTGATTTTTCTGATTCTTCTGATGATCTGGATTTGCCCTTATCTACTTATGAGTATTCTGATGCAGGGGACTCTATTCCCTCTGCTTCCCCTCCAGAAGATTTTTCTTTTGGTGAAACCTTACATACTCTAAGGGAGCATTTCCACGGGGAAAGCCAGGATTTTTCTTATTCAAAAAAGGGGCTTAGGGATTTCTTACTCCATAGGCCTTTAGCTATTCCTCCTGTACTAGACATTGTTGATGATGCTTTTTCGGAATCTAGTTTGGCCCCTTATTCTTTGCCTCCTGCTCCCAGAAAACCTGACAGATATTACAGGGTTCCTGATTCATACAAGTTCCTTTTTAAAAATCCTATTGCGGATCCAGAGACTATTTCACAGGGACCCAAGGGCATTAAGGCTTTTACTGCTAAAAATCCTACCCCTTCTGACAGAGACTCCAGGGCGCTGGATAGATGGGGTAAGAAGGTTTACACTTTTGCAACCTTGGCCATTAGTGCTTTAATCTGCCAGCTTCTTATGTTAAAGTATCAACAACATGTTATTGGATTGCTTAAACAGAAAATGATGTTGATTCCTGACTGTGCAGAAAATAAAGAATTACAGGATTTAATGGATTCTGCTGAACAGGTTGGAAAACATACTTTGCAATGTAGAGTTTGATTCTTTAGAGGCCTCCTGCAGGGCTGCTGTTACTGGTTCTGTGCTCAGAAGGCATGCGTGGCTTAAGGAGCAATCTTTATCTGATCATGTTAAAGCTAAATTGTTGGATGTTCCCTTAAATCAGGACCGCCTGTTTGGCAATAAGGCTGAGGACGTTCTTAAAAAGATGGAAGATAAGGCTAAATCTATGCAAACTGTTAACGATTTCTTACAAGTTCAGCCTCCTAGATTTAGGTGGCACTGTCCCTCTAGGAATTGGTCCTTTCCAGTCTCTTCAAGGTCTTCTCAAGCCAAACCCAGACATAGCAGAAACCCCAGATTTCAGTCCCAGGGGACACACAAGACTAAGCAGTGGGTTGTTTCCGCACCCAAATGAGAGAGTAGTAAGACTCCCCCCTATGGAAAACAGTCTCAATGACTTGCTTCTAAAACTTCCAAGCACTTCCAACTGAATGCTCCTTTAGGTGGAAAGATTGGTCTGTGGGCCAAAAACTGGGAACTCATTACCCAGGACAAATGGGTTTTAAATATAGTGTCCCAAGGATACAGATTTCACTTCCACACCTTACCAACACCAAGTGGGTGGTCAGATCTACCTCCAAATCAGTGGGCGGAGGCCCAAAATCAAGTACTCTCTCTCTTAACCACTGGGGCTATTCAGTTGGTACCAGAAGAGGAAAAGGGACAAGGGTTCTATTCAAGACTTTACCTGGTACCCAGAAAAGTCAATACATGGCGTCCTATCCTGGACCTTTCTACTCTAAATACCTTTCTGGTGATTCCAAAATTCAAGATGCTGACTCTTCACCAGCTGCTTCCTATGCTAGGCAAAGAGGCATGGTTGGCAACACTAGACTTAAAAGAAGCATACCTGCACATCACTATCAGGAAGTCATGCAGAAAATACCTACACTTCAAAGCAGGCTACATGCACTATAAGTTCTCTGCACTGCCCTTTGGCTTATCTACTGCACCCAGGGTATTCATAAAGTGCCTAGCTCCAGTCATTGCATTCTGCAGGCAAAGAAATATTCAAATATACCCATATATGGACGATTGTCTAATTCAGGCAGAAAGCGGACATACTTTTGAATCATCTGGCCTTTGTTCATAGGGTACTGACTTGTCTGGGGCACATCATAAATGAAAAGAAATCACACCTGGAACCCTGTCAACAAATTATATTCCTGGGAACAAGCTTTAATACAACTTCCCAGATGGCTTTCCTCACGCGAGAGAAACAGATTCATTTGACAACCTACTTCAAACAAGTGGCCACTAAAACCCAGTTATCTGCAAGGCGAATACTGCAAGCCTTTGGGGTTCATGGCCTCCTACATTCTTCTAATTCCATATGCAAGGCTGCATATGAAGAAACTGCAATGGTATCTCAAAAGCCTATGGTGTCAACATTCACAGGATCTAGAAACAATGATTCCTATCATACCTTGCCTACGCCTAGAGTTCCTTTGGTGGGCAGAGGCCTACCACCAAAACAGGGGACTACCATTCACACTACCCCCTGCCACTCAAACCTTAACAACAGAAGCATCAGACTATGCATGGGGGCCTACCTGGCAGGGAAGTGCATTCAGGGCAAATGGAACCCAAGTCAAATGCACCTGCATATCAATCAAAAAGAAATGTTAGCTGTACAGAATGCTCTGACAGCCTTCAAGGACCACATTCTTCCAGGACAATTAATGATAAAGACAGACAACACCACTGTTATGTGGTACATAAACAAGCAGGGGGGGTACACATTATTACTCCTTGTGCAGACTAGCCATGGCATTGTGGAACACAGCCCTGAGCTATCAAGTACATTTACAAGCTCAATTCCTGCCAGGAAAACTAAATACACTGGCAGACAAACTAAGCAGAAACCTCATGGGCCCACACAAGTGGAAACTGGAACCAAGGATTTTCAACATGTTGACAAGCAAATGTGGGAGCCCAGATATAGACCTGTTTGTCTCCCCCCAAAACTATCAGTTGGACAAATTCTGCACAAGGACTCCCCACAAACAAGCTTGGAAAGTGGATGCTCTGTCCTTCAGCTGGAAAACCTATCAGTTTATGCCTTTCCTCCTCTGCCACTGTTCTCCAAAGTACTACTAAAGATCAAAGAAGCCAAACCAAGGACGATTTTGATTGCACCAGACTGGCCACGCCAACACTGGTACCCCCTCTTGCGCAGTGTGTCACTGTGGGCCCCATGACACCTGCCTCACACTCCTACTCTATTGTCTCAGCAGGAGAACCAAATTCTGCACCCTCAACTTCAAACACTGAATCTAGCAACCTGGCTAATTCCATAATTTCTCCTTTACCATCCCTCAGTAAACCAGTGATGGATATCATTTTAGAGGCAAGGAGGCCTAGTACCAGAAAGTCTTATGCTGAAAATGGAAAAGATTCTTTGCCTGGAACCAATCTCAAGGGATGAGCACAACAGTGCCCAATTTACCTCTGATTTTACAATACTTAACTGAGATGCTTCATAAGAGCCTGTCTTTCTCCTCCATCAAAATTCACATCTCAGCCCATTATAACACAGAACTACCCCTCTTCTCTCATCCACTGCTTAAGCAGTTCCTCAGAGGAGCCAAAAATCTACGACTACCCAGGAGAGCTCCAATTCCAGCCTGGGACCTCAACGTTGTATTGGAAAAGCTCACCCTTCCTCCTTTTGAGCCAGATGCCACTACGGACTTAAAATTCCTTTCTTGGAAAACAGCTTTTCTTTTAGCAATCACTTCAGCAAGAAGGGTATCTGAATTACAGGCCCTCATGGCAGTGGATCCTTTCATCATCTTTCATGCGGACAGGGTGTCCCTCAGGACCAATCTCTCCTTCATGCCCAAGGTGGTATCCAGTGTGGCCCTTAATCAGTCCATACATTTGCCAACCTTCTTTCCTAATCCACAGAACAAAGGGGAACAGATTCTGCACTCCTTAGACGTGCACAGAAAATTTAGATTCTACTTGGACAGAACTAAACCTCAAAGGAAATCTGATCAACTGCTGGTGGCATTTGCTGCAGGGGCAGAAGGGAAGGCTATTTCAAAGCAAACCATTTCCAAATGGATAGGCCATTGCATTCATTTCTGCTACAAACACCATGGAAAATGTATCCCACAGGGGATCAGACCCCACTGTACCAGGGCTGCATCTACCTCTACAGCCTTTCTCAGAGGCGTCCCTACCAGGAACATCCTAGAAGCTGCTACCTGGAGTTCTGTACATACTTTCACCAAGCATTACCATTTGACAGTTTTCTCTAAATCCAGAGCTTACTTTGCCACTGCAGTCCTGCAGGGCCTTTTAGCTGGTCCTAATTCTTTTTAAGTTCCTCCTCCCATCCTTAGTTTTTGGAATCTACCCAAAAGTGATGACTGCAACAGTGAAACATGAAGAACATAGTACAGTTGTGTACACTTAACATAAATGTAGCTGTTCGAGTGTATTCACTGTTGCAGTCCTGGTTACCCTCCCTCCAGCCCCCTTCATTTTTTGGATATACCTCTACTTTCCTTTGCTATCTTCAAAAGCTTTTTGGTGTATTTGCTTTTTTGTTGGAGGTATAACCTTGTATATTTATAGATTTAATTACTTACCATTAAGGGGTTCCTGACATCTGGGGCAAGAAAAACTGATGTAATGGCATCGGCTGCATGTTTTATACCCCTGACGACCTGACGTCATGGAAGAAGGGACAGCAACCGATGCAGGACCCAAGACTTTGTTAATCAGGCCGACTGAGGGCTACTGCAAGCAGATAACACAAAAGTGATGACTGCAACAATGAATACACTCGAACATCTACATTTATGGTAAGTGTACACAACTGTACTTTTTAAACAATGCCAAGATTATGGTATAAAGATGCCCAACTCTGATGGGCATTCTTCTTTTGTGTTTTGCTTGGGCCTGGCACATCTACAGCAGGATTGCATAATTTGTCACACATTCAGTCACCAGGCCCTTGTAGAAAGAAAAAATAAATTGATCTTAAAAGGCCTGATTAAGTCTTCTTTTGAGGAGGCTGTCTCCAAGTCTGACATATCCTCACCTTCTTCCCCTCTTCATCTTCTAAATATGAACATGGACAGAAGAAGAGTCACTCAGTGCCAGAGTCCCCTTTGGCTCCAGCAGCCAAGAAATATAAATCTTTGGCTCCCACAACTCCTGCAGAACCGAAGTTTAATACTAAGAAACCTATGGAACCAACTTCTTCAGCACCATTTGTGGTTACTACCTCTGCACCACAGGTCTCAGTGCCAGCCAACTTGGTACCGATAATTCAAGCTTCCCCTTCAGTACCAGCTCTCCCTGTGGCACTATCCAAAATTTTGGAACCAATACCTCCCCTGGGGCCAGAATTGAGTCTCATCAGTCTTCCCAGGACAAGATATTCACTCTCAGTTGTCCCTTTTGTGGGACAGCTGCCAAGCCCATTTCTAAACAAACCAGAATCTCCCTCAGGCTTCTCTGTCTGGTCTTCCAGGAGTTTGACTGAAGTCAACATTGTGAGGTTGGTGGATCAACTTCTGGTGGCTATTGGTCTTTCTGTATCTTCCCAGGCCCCACTCCCTTCTGGAGATGGCACTTTCTCTCCCAGAACTCCACCAAAATGTCCTCCTCTAATCTCCTCTGAGGGTTTAAAGATTACAACTCTGATTCCTCTGGTTTCAGCTGCTCCTATGCCGACAGCCTTTATACCTTCAGTTCCAGAGTCTGCCTTGAGTTCTTTGGTTCCATTGGAACTGACGGGCTCCTGGAACTGTACCTCAGCTGCTAGGTCCAAGGAGCTTGTATCAGCTCCAGTTTTTTTTTATTTACTGCCATCCTTGACTCTCGGAGCCTCAGCTGATGTGTGCTGTTCCTTGGCTCCTGCTCCCGAGTGGGTTTTTTGGAGCAGGGTTGGACCACAGTTCCAAGGTTGTCCTTCACGGTTTCTGACTTGCATCCCTGTTTGGGAGACCTACCTTCCAAGTTATGGTTCTCAGCTGGCCCCTCCCCTTTTGGAGTATTATCCTAAGACTCCCTCTCGCCCAGAGCTGCCACCAACCTCAGCACCAAAGCTACAGGATGCCCATGCGCAGGGCCCCTCTTCTTCCAAGTCCTCCATAGAGACCACACTGAGGAGATGCTCTGGAAAAAGATATGTAAGAGGAAACAGCTAGATTTCCCAGAAGAATCTGTCAGAGAAGACATGGACTTCGATGATGGAGAGAGTTCTTCTCGGTCACACCCAGAAGATGTCTCCTTTGGAGACATGCTAGGTGATTCCTCCTGCTGACAGTCTTATTAAATTGATCGCGCAGTGGGCTTGGAAGGCCCCTGAGTCCATAGAGCCAATCCTCAGGAGACCAGACAAAATTATTACAGCACCAGAGCACCACCTGTTTTGGGCTAAGGGGTTAGCAGTAAAAGCCATGGTGGTTGTGGCAGCCACCAAGAAGGAACTTTCAGAAGAGAGTTCCACTGTTCATCCCCCTAATTGAGAGTCCTGGGCAATGGACAGATTCAGAAAGTGAGTGTATGCATCATCGACCTTCACTTTAAAGTCCTTGAATTTTGTGGCACACTTTACTAGGCTGTAGAGGGATCTGATCAAGGAGTCGTCAGATACCTTTGCAGGAACTGTGTCTGAGGAGGTTCAAGATAAAGTGGCCTCCCAACTAGTTACCCTGGAGTCTATTTCCAACTCTTCCATGAGGCTCATTGCGCATGCAGCCAAAGGGACGACTAGGCAGTGGGTTCCAGCATTGCCATAAGGCGACATGCTTGGATGCGCTTGTGTGAGTTTGCAGAGCCATTTAAGTGTTCTTTCGTCAATGCTGCTTTTGATGGATCTTCCTTGTTTGGCTCCAAAGTCAGAGAAACATTAGCCAGGTGCAAGAAAGATGGAAAGACCCTATCTGTAGTGGACATACATTTTTCTTCTCCCAATGGTCCTACTGTAGACACCAGAGGAACGGGAAGATATGGTTCAAAAAATCCCAAGGGCCTTTTCAAGGCACACATGGTGGTGGCTCCACTCAGGTCAGAGGGAGGAGCTCTAATGGAAGACACTGACCCAGTGGCACAAATGGCCCACAAAATCAGGGTTCCAGAGATTCTTTCACTGGGAAACCCTACAAGCACTTCTGAAAGGGAGCTTGATTGCTTACCTCTGGAAGCAGTCGGGGGAGGACTTTCTTTGCACTCGAGAGCCTGATGGCAAATAACGTAAGATACTTGGGTGCAAAGGGTCATTAACAGAGGATACTAAATTTCCTTCATTCTCATTCTAGGATCAAGAAGAAGACTCCCTGATGTTCCTCCCAATCAGAGGGATCAAACAGCTCTGGAAATTCAAAAGCTGCTAGAAAAAAAAGGAGTCATCCAAGAAGTCCCAACAGAGCAGATAGGATTTGGATTTTACTCGAGGTTTTTTTTTTGGTGCCAAAAACGACAGGGGACTTGAGACCAATTGTATATCTCAGCCTTCTGAACAAGTTTATTCAGCAAACAAAATTCCAGATGGTCACCATTCAGTCTATCCTACCCATCTTAGAGAAAGACGATTGGATGTGCTCTATAGATCTTCAGAGCACGTATTACCACATAAAAATGAACAAGTGCTCCAGAAGGTTCCTCCGTTTTCAGATAGGAGCCAGTCATTTTCAGTTCAGAGTGCTGCCCTTTGGCTTCACCACAGCCCCCAGGGTGTTCACCAAGTGTTTGGCAGCAGTAACAACTCACTCAACACTGCAGGTGTTTCCTTATCTAAATGACTGGCTCATCACCACTCCCACCAGGCATTTACTGCTTCAAGCAACAGATTTTGTTCTACACCTATTTGCTTGTCTGGGCATTACAGTAAATCAGTCAAAATCCCAACTAAGCCAGATTCAAGATTTAGAGTTCATAGGAGCCCACCTAAATAAAACCATTTGTACAGATTCCCTTCCCCTACACAGGCTACAGAAGATAAGATCCCAAGTGCAAGCCATTCTCTCCAACTACAAGGTACTTGCGCTTTTAGTCCTTCAAGCTCTAGGGTCCACGGCAGCAGCCATCACCTTAGTTCTACTAGCAAAATTTTACATGAGACTTCTGCAGTGGCTTTTGGGATCCCAGTGGTCCATCTTGACCCATCCAGTGGCGCATCTCATTTTAATCACCAGTCATTGCAAGAAGGACTCATCCTGGTGGATGGAATACAAGGAAAGTCTCTTAGGCCATCCCTTCTTTTCACCCCAGCCCAAGGCCATAGTGATCATGGATACCTCCTAGATGGGGGGGTGGGGCATTATCTAGGCAGAACAGTACAAGGCACTTGGTCCCTGATAGAGGCCAATTTGCATATCAATGTCCTGGAATTGAGGGCAGCGCTGTTAGCATTCTGAGCCTTCCAAAATGCCCTTTCCCCAGGAACAATTGTGATTCATTCAGACAATATGTCAGTAGCCTGGTACATCAGCAAATAAGGTGGAACCAAGTCTTTCCTTCTGTGTTGAAAAGCTCTCAGAGTGTGGCAGCGGGTGATTTCTTTCAACTGTTTTCTGATAGTAACGCACATCTTGGGGAGCTCAAATGTAATAGTGGACAAGTTGAGCAGATGCATTCTCTTGCCTCACGAGTGGTCTCTCACTCCCAGAGTGGCGGAGGAGATTTTCTGTTGCTAGGCTCAGCCTTGCTGAGACCTGTTTACACCTTCCATGAACAGCAAGTGCAGCAGCTACTTCACCTTAATTCCCCTGCAGGGGGTGTCCCCGAGAGATGCTCTCCTTCATAATTGGCCCTCAGGTCTACTCTATGCATTTCCACTAATTCCTGTCTTCTTAATGAAAGCCATCAGGTTGAAGATCAAGGTAGTCCTCATTACCCTATTTTGGCCTTGACAAGTCTGGTTCCCATTTCTGTGGCCTCATCTAATTCACCTTCCATGGACTCTGGACCCAGTTTTGGATCTTCTATTTCATCCATAGGGGCTGGTGCACTCCAATATACAGAACCTGAAGCTTACAGCTTGGCTCCTCCAATTCCATCAGCAGGCAGAAAAATATGTCTCCAGTCCAGAAAATTTTATTGGCTTCCCATAAACCTTCCACTAGGAAACTTTACCACAGCAAGTGGAAAAGATTTTCTATTTGGGCTCACAATAATGGTCTTAATCCCTTCTCCACACCAGCTGAAAAGCTATTAGAATTTTAGCTATACTTTTCAAACAAGGAGCCTCTGCTTCTACTGTTAAGGTCCACCTAGCTACTATTTCCAATTTCTACAATGGCTTTGAAGACCATTTGCTAATTTCCCATAGATTGTGTGAAGTGTTCAGGAAAGGAACCTTGCAGTTAAAACCACCTTATAAAGATCCTCTAGCTCCTTGGGATTTTACTATGTTTCTGCAGTCTTTGATCCTTTCCCCCTTTGAATCAGCAGCTACCTGTCACTTAAAGTTTCTTTCATGGAAGACCATTCTTCTGATAGCCATTACCTCTGCCAGAAGAAATTCTGAAATACAAGTGCTATTTTCAAAACCTCCATAACTCATTTTTCATAAGGATAGGGTTTCACTAAGAACCAACCCACCATTTCTTCCTAAGGTGGTCTCAGAAACTGATATTAATCAATCCATTGACTTATTGCTTTCTTTCCAGATTTTTCCAGCAAAGATGAATATTGCTTACATTTGCTAGATGTTCACGTGCAATTAAGTTTCTACCTCAGCAGAACTAAAGAATTTAGACAATCGGACAGTTATTTGTCTGTTTTTCGGATCCATCTCTAGGGAAAATCTGTTTCAAAAGTTACTTTGTCAAGGTGGTTACTTTCATCTACAATAAGAAGAAACTCCAATTACCAGCACCAGTGAGAGCGCATTCTACTAGGGCAATAGCCACGTCTGCTGTTTTCCATTCTAAGGCTTCTATGGATGAAATATGCACAACAGCAACCTGGACTACTGCACATACCTTTATTACTCATTACAAATTGGATCTGGTCTCCAGGGGAAGAGCATCCTTTGGCTCTATGGTTCTCAGGAATATCCTTCCATAAGGCCTCCCAAGATCTAAAGTAGCTGGAAACTCTGTCCCAAATGTCAAGGATAAATGAAGATTGACAACATCAGATTAAGAAGTTATGTTCTCACCATAATGTTCCATCTGTATTGTCGATTTTCATTTATCCTTTGCACCCCACCCTCCTGCAGACTCTTTGGAGAATCAGATGCTTGTCTTGGTTATTTTATCAGGCATGACCTTGGACATAGCCTCTTCAATTGTATATAGCTATTGTTCTGTCTTCCTGTGTAGCTGCAAACTTGATCTGAGGTAATCTAGAGAGGGTTATTCTGGGTAGAGACTTAGCTCAAGAGTGTTTGGCTTGCGCAAGCTTTTATAACGGCCAAGCCGGTTCCAAGAATCGGAACCGAGTCCCAAATGTCAAGGATAAATGAAGATTGACAAAACAGATGGAACGTTATGGAAAGAGCATAACTTCTTATTTTCCATCTTCAAAATGCTCAGGATGGTAATTGTCAGACCAGAGGAGTAGTGCATCTTGCTACCTCTGCCACCTGTACATCTTTTTATGTAGGCAAAACTGAAAGGCAACTTAAAAAAAAAGGAATTTATGAGAAACAATTATGAGATTTCCACACGTAATGGCAACCATGCTCTGTATAAGCATTCAACATCATGTAGTGGCTTTAAAATTTTTTTTATTTACTATAGTGGAAGTGGTTATCCCAGATCCAAGAGGGAGTGCCTGAAAGGAATGCCTGGAGGTTAGGGAATGATATCCGGAGGTTCTATGGGCTAGGGCATTTGAACGTGTTTGACATCTGTCGGTATGCCAGTGGGAGTTATACTGGGAGTGACTATGGTTGGGGGCATCATACCCCACACGCAGACACAAGGTGCCAGTACTGACATGCATGTCTGCATTGCTTCATGGGTGTGTAGTGGTTGGCTGTGCAAGATGGCTGTACAAGGCTGAGTGAGGGGTAAT
This sequence comes from Protopterus annectens, assembly GCF_019279795.1. Lineage (NCBI taxonomy): Eukaryota > Metazoa > Chordata > Ceratodontiformes > Protopteridae > Protopterus > Protopterus annectens. The sequence goes on from NC_056737.1 coordinate 165,893,609, forward strand.
CCTTGGTATCACGCCACCTGACAATGGTGTGCGGTGTGGTACAGGGGTGTAGCATCTGCAATGTCCCACACAGATGGGTATTGTATGAACTGTCCTGACATCCTGGTTACCATTGTGTATGGCCATAGTTTTGCAATGCATGCCATGTCTGTGTTTGATATTCCTTGATATGGACATTGCCTGGGATGTGCACGTCCCACAATAATGTACAGCAACATGTACAGGTGTACCTGGTTTGGCTGGCACATGTTGTGTACACAGACTGTTATCCTCTGATATGCCAATACTGACCTAGTGTGGCTTTCCAAAAAAAAAATCCAGAGTAAAAATGGAAGCCGTGGCCACAGCCCTCTAATAGCAAAAAGTGTAATCCAAAGAAGTGATATGGAAAGGAACATTAATAACATTAACTATTCATTAACGCCAAAATTCACATGCGTTTAATTACAGGACCTGCTTATAGACAGCAGGTTGACCCTGCACCTGCATTGATAGCATGATACAGGTATCCCCTGGTGTCAGTGGCATCAGTCCATACAGGGCACATGTGTAAGGCATTGTATGGCCTCTGTGGATCACATTTGATGGCACCACATATGTTGCAGGCATCCAGTGGGGAACATAGTGAAGGCACATTGTCTGCAATTATGTGCCTATTGTACTGCTGCACAGGGTGCCATGCCCTCTGCAGCCCACTGCAATTACACCATACCTACTATCTGTCATCAATGTGCAGGGTACTAGCAATATAGCGAGATATTCTAGGCAAGTGTGTTTGTGTATGACACATGGGTTCAGGACGTATTCCGGGTAATAATAGGGTTGCATACTTTGTTCACCAGGCTTTTTACCAGATGTAGGGGTATGGCTTGCCAACACAGTCCCTTGGCTGACTGACATCTGTACTCCTCGTGAGGTGGACATTGTGACATATAAGATGGACAACATATAGGAAAACTACAAAATCCGCTCCCCAACATGTCTAGTGGTTAGACACTCACAGCCACTTCCACACAGGTTCTGACAGTCAAACACACACACACACACCTTCCATGTCTTGGAATAGAACCCCTACCTAACTAGTGTATCACACTACAGCATTATACAGTTACAGCACGTGCTACAGAAATTACTGGGTTACAGCACTCCCAGAGGTGTATGTCTAGGTGGGTGACATCAGCAGGATTGTCAAAGGTGGTCATGTGAATTGTAAAGAGTGTGCATACTCTAAAAAGCATTGTTCTTGTCTTAGGCAGACAGAGACACACACACTTGTCCTCTCTTAGGATAGACCCCCTACCTAACTAGTTTATTACACTACAGTGATACGCAGTTACAGCACGCACTATGGAGAATCAGGGGTTACAGCAGTCCCAGAGGTGTATTTCTAGGTGGGTGACATCAGCAGGATTGCCAAAGGAGTTCATGTGAATTGTAAAGAGTATGCATACTCTAAAAGGCATTGTTGCTTTCTCAGCAGACAGACACACACACTTGGCCTCTCCTGGAATAGAACCCCTACCTAACTAGTTTATCTCACTACAGCAATACACAGTTACAGCACACGCTATGGAGAATACTGGGTTAAAGTACTCCTAGAGGTGTATTTCTAGGTTCATGACATCAGCAGGATTGCCAAAGGTGGTCATGTGAATTGTAAAGAGTGTGCATACTCTAAAAGCATCATTCTTTCACAGGCAGGCAGACACACTTGACCTGGCTGTGATTAGAACACCTACCAAACTAGTTTAACACACTACAGCATTATGCTGTTACAGCACGCACCATGGAGATTACTGGGTTACAGCAGTCCCAGAGGTGTATTCGTAGGTGGGTGACATCAGCAGAATTGCCAAAGAAGGGCATTCCAAGTGTACTGCGAGTTGTACATGTCTGTTACCTGCGTGTACCTGCTGCTTACTGTCACGAAAACTCATTTACACCTGCTTAAAAGTGTCTTATGCAGTCCTAATTGACAGTATCAACAAGGCTTGCAGGTCTTGAACCCTGGACCATACACACTGAGATCACTGGCCATACCACTAAGCCATCTGGGGTGTATACATGTTGCATGGAGTCTATAATGCACATCCTACTATAGGTATTCCACAGTACTGAAAACAAATGGGACAGTCGCTTTGTGTACATATGTACAGTACCCTTGAATGTACTGTACTCTGTGAAACAACAAAGACAAGTCTACATCTGTACAACTGTCATAACTACATATATATATATATATATATACACAGCAATAGCCATATAAATATATATATATATATATATATATATATATATATATATATATATATATATATATATATACACATACACGAACACACATCTGAACACCCTTTGTGACACAGAAGGGTTCCAAAGGAACTGACATGTACACAAAACAGAGGCGTCTCTTGTGTTATAACATTTAAATCATAAGCAGTTCACCATAGAAGGGATGGTTGTTGTGTATGTGGAGTTTGGGGTGGGGAATGATGGCTAATGTAATCTACCTCGGGTATTGTGGAGTTAGGGTGGGGGAATGATGGGTATGGACCTACACCCCAGCGACCACTTCTGTGTCACTGCTCAACAGTGGCACAGGAAACTAACATACCCAACTGTAGTCGTGCTTGACTGTATTCTTTACCATTCCTAACTATGTAATACTTTGTAGTCACCGGTCACCCCAGATGGCTACCATGGTGTGCTAAAAGACATTACACATGTGTATGCCTGGCTACAGGGTAGTCACACACACAAGCACGCAAACACTTTCCAGTATTGTGCATACATATCTTGCCTATGTAAAGGTAACTAGTACAGTGGTATGCAGTTGGGGTATGTGCCACAGAACACATACAATTACACATACTCTGATTCCACTTCTGAGCTGGGTGACATCACAGGACCGGTTACTTGTAGTGGGGAGGGGGGAAGAGAGAAGTTTAGCAGTTGACAAGGACAAAGGCCAGTTGAAAAGGAGGTATCATTTTGGAATGCAGCAAAACCCGCTGTCATGACAGGATGCAGACACAAATACACACACCCAACCACACTCAGCCATTTGCTGACACACACACTCAGACATTTGCTGACACACACGCACAAACACATTCAGCCATTTGCTGACACACACACAAACACACGCACATAGTTGTCAGTGGTGGGATAAGAACTCCTGCCTATCTACAGATCACTATTACAGTACTACGCAGTTACGAGACATGCCACAGAGATTACACATGCCAAGGCAGTCAGACTGCCCTTCTAAGATTGAGGATAACAACAGGGAGACTGACAGTCACGAAGTACATAGCTGTAGACCTGTGTGTTTAAAGTAGGTGTCCATTACAACCTGTATGCACAAACAAGACACATCATCTGCAGGTAGGCCTGAGATGTATAGTTGTAGCACAACAGGAACCTGAACTGGAGTATGGCCATCTGTGGAATGGACAACTACTATCACTATACAGGGTTACAGTGGGCATGCTAATACACTTAGTAGCACAGGGCCGTTAGGGATGCACTATGACTACAACTACAAAAGGTTATACTGGGCATGCTCTTACACTTAGTAACAAAGGGCGTTTGGATGCACAGACTTATATTACACAAGGTGGCAGTGGGTACGCTCATACACTTAGTAGCACAGGGCTGTTTGGGATGCACTCCGATTCTAACCACTGAAGGCCACAGTGTGCATGCTCAAACACTTACATGTACAGAACACATTGTAATGGACTCCTATTGTAAATACACAGGTTTACAGCTAGGTACATCTTACCTGTCAGTATATATGCACATCATACTGTTTTACTACGTGATACCTGTATGTGGCTCGTAAATGATATAGCTGTATCTGTGCTGTGTGATACCCATGCATACATGTACATGAAGTACTGATATATATATATATATATATATATATATATATATATATATATATATATATGTTACATATACACATTCATGCATGTGTGGACGTGACAGACAATAGGTTACCTGGGTCACACAGGCAGATGCTACCTACAGCATGTGTCACACACCTTGCTGCCCTGAAAGGCATACATTGATAGCAGGTTGTGGACAGTGGCATTATACGTGGAACATTGGCATGTGCAAGCATAATATATGAACCACCTTGTGTAATGGTACTGAGGTGCAGGTGTCAAGATGACCTCTCCCAGCTGTGTTAGTAGTTGTCATTATTAGCAGGACTGCTACCCTAAGTATATCTCACATTGGTCATATACACAAGTTCTGCTGCAGTCCGTCACCTTACATGAGGCATTTGCTACCAAGCACATTAATACCACACGCAGTGATGTCATGGTATGAGTGGCAACTGCTAGACCAAAACAATGGCCCAATGTCCTGCTGTTATTATGAGGTCGTCCAGTGTCTGTCATTCCAGGCTGTCATGACTGAACGATGAGCCTTCAACACAGAGCACATGCATCCATGTTACACGTGTGTGTGGATAGTACCTAGGTCGCATTTACCCATATAGCCGCATTCCAAGGCAAATGTCCTACACACAGAAGTAACACCCTGACACCTACATGACAATTGCACTGGATGCTTATGCTAACCAGTGCTATATGTGTGGCTTTAGTAATCCATTTGCTCAATGTAGAACCTACAATGGGGAATACTGACATCTGTGCAGTGAGGAACACCTGGCTGAAGGCTCTGTAGTGCACAATTGCACTACCACCATATAACTCAGATCCAGACATGTGGGCCATAACAGTGGCATGGACCATTCCAGGTGGTGGTGTACACATATTCATAAAGGCTACTCACATGTAAAGACCACTACTCCGACATAACACATCACAGATGAGTCAGGTACAAGTGACAGTGGCAAATGCTGCATTCTAGGTTGCATCCTCATATACATCCACCACCTTGTTCCCAGACTACCAACACACATCCATATGTGGTATGACATAGTATGGTAGACCACCAGATAACCCTCGATTAGTGAACTATACCTAGGCCTACATCAACAGTGCAAAGTACCCATGTACAGACACAGCTGCATAATGTGTTATGCAATGCAGTAATACCACTGTTTGTAACCAGCTTAGCTGTACACATACCAGGGTCCCTCAGATGTTGTCGGCATTAACACAGTCGACTGTTCCAGTGCACCAGTAAACAACACCCTCATGGTTGGATATGACCTAACTGTACCTGCCCTGAATATGTAAATCCCACACTCATACAACATTAATTACATTACCATAGCTTTCGTTTTCCTTTCTACATACAAGTGGCTACAGTCATTACACACATGCACATGGCAGATAGCATGCTAACAATACATAAGGTTTGATATCTATGTTGACAGAGGTAATATTCCCTCTCTACTGGTCATCCATGACACCTATCATATCATACAACACCCCATGTGGCATGTATGTCTTTAGACATGTTCACCTAATGCAATGCCTACAAACATATCCAAATAACAGGACTATAGGAACTACACAAGGCCTGCATTGACAGACTGAGGGAAATCCAGCTCTGCTCTGTATGTTCCTGAGTAGTCACAGGTGATATGTTCATGACATGTACAGCCATGTGTGGCCACAGCTCATACATATACCCCATGTCAACAATTGCAAGCCATACATGCTGTGTGCTGTCTGGACACTAGCCTTAGTACCACAATAGCCAGTACATGCTAGGGTGAGATGTTTACAAGCCACAGACCTTGCACATGCTTGAATGAGTGTACTGCCTAGCTCTAACAGAGCACATTGCTGGCACTCTTCCAATACACATGAGGTGTGTGTGGCAAATATGATGTGCTCATTGTTGACCATTACAGTGCCCTGGCTTCACCATGGCACTGTCAAGTAACAGTTTGGAGGAGCGTGACATGGAATAATGCTGCATGTGTCTCACTGATATGTGCTGTTGTAATATATGTACACTTGGCTACTCAGTGAAAGTGGTGGTGTCCTACCAGTACATGAATACAACATCCATTATGGTGTAATGCTCAGCTATGTTTCACACATGACGTGGGGAAGGTGTGGAATGTATCCTCTTGACCTGCTAGTGCACGTACTGATGTAGACTACATATGTGTACATGTATTGATGTTTGTGTAGATTCCATGTGTGTGCAGTGTCTGATGTCTGAAGGTGACTGTTGTCTTAGTACATCATGCTGTTGCAATATAGCCTCAACATTGCCAACTGTATATGGTGATATGCTCTAAGTACAGTAAGCCGTACATGAGGTATGGACAGATGTTTGGGCATGACTACTAAGTGGTGGGGCTTCTTTGCAGATGAATGATTACTGAGGACAGCTCACTGGTGTGTTACAACCAGTCCTACAATAACCTGTGTAACTGCTAAGGTCAGGTTTTGTTAAATGAAGTGGAAGACAGACAATGTAGAATGTTGTAAGGGTGACACTGAAGGCAAACCTCATGACACCTGTAACAGTAATACCTCCTCTGTGCATATATCAGCACAGTTGTCAAAGGAAAGAATCAGTAAGCATTGTACCAGATGCGATAGTGCTGTACTTCTGTAGTACCTATCATGGGATAGGCCAATGTTTGATTCACAGTACTGGCACATGTGAGTGTGTGCGTCCATATATGTCACGTATAGTTGGGAATACATCCCACATGTTATCACTATCCTGAACACTGTTGTTGACACCAGTACAGAGTGAAGTGTAGAAAGAAAGGCAAAGGCAGGTGGTTAAACCTCACACATGTAAAGTGTCTGTATGTGTGTGACATAGGTGTATATCTTTCTGAATGCCAGTGTGTGTGTGTGTGTGTGTGTGTGTGTGTGTGCGTGTGTGCGTGTGTGTGTGTGTGTGTGTGTGTGTGTGTGTGTGTGTGTGTGTGTGTGTGTGTGTGTGTGTGTGTGGCTGTTCATGTGTATGGCTGTCCGGTTTCTGGAGTGAGGCTGTATTTTACCATAGTGAAATGTTAATGCCCCCTCCCCCCATTCACTCTATGCAATCTAGCATCCCTGTTGATATCATCAATCATAGATGGCCATTCTAACCACCTGTTAACATGTACACCCTGGGGTGTGACCTGTTGTTACATAGCCTAATGATGGACCCCCCTCCCCACATACACTCACTGCACTGTAGTATCCCTGTCGATGTCCTCAATCTTAGGCCATTCCAACTACCTGTACATGTGTAATCTCTGTGGCATGTCTTGTAATTGCGTAGTTCTATAATGATGATATGCACATAGGCAGGTTTCTCATCTGAACACTGGTAACTGTGTGAGTGTGTGTTAGAGTGTGTGTTACTGTGTTTGTGAATCCCTGAGTGTGTGGGTGTGTCTGTGTTTGCATGCTGTCATGGCAGTGAGTATTACTGCTTCCCAATGAGAAGCAACTATTTCCACTGGCCTTTACCCTTGTCATCCAGCATACCACTCTTTTATCCCCTCTGCACTCCAGGTAACTATACCTGTGATGTCACGCACTATGGATGTGATGGCTCTGAACACAGTAGCTTACTACACAGCTATCATGCTCTTGGATCATTAGAACAGTAAACATAATTGAAACATGGGAGAATATAACTGTGATGTGGAAGCTACGAAGTGCATGCAGGTATTGTCATATTGACCTGTGGGAGTCAACATGTACATATGGGACACCCGCAAACACCAACATCCCTCGGCACATGTAACTACATCTGAAAGAGGAAGGCAGAACGTCAAGATCAACATGCTGTTAGTGTTGTTACACATGATACATACTGTCAAATGTACAAAATGTATTCTAAAACTGTAATACATGGTATGTCTGCTGCCTGTCAACACTACTCAGCAATATTAATCTACAATTGTCTACCTAGTATGTTCACCCTGTGCATCAGACCATATGAACATGTCCCTGCATCGATGGTGTGGATGACAGGGATGCAGCACAGGCATCATCATATGCACAGGGTGATAATGTTTGCCAGAGGCCTAGGCTGTGCCATTGGATGACATCATGTGTGTGTGTGTTAGGGCCTGTGATATCATTGGGCATGTGTGGATGTTATGCATGTGTGTGTTGAGGTGCCCTGTATTTGTTTCCAGTGTGTGTGTATGCATGCACACAGGTCTGGCATGTGGCTGGCCTACACAGGGGTATTACTGACAGTTGCAGACACATATATAGTCATACATAGCCACTAGGGACATGACCTGTGACCCTGCAGACTTGCAAGCATGTATGTGTTTTGCCATATACATCTACATGGCACTGTACAGCTGTGTAGCATCCTGCCATGTATTGCCTGTGTTGCACATGTGTAACACATGGGACAATAGCTAGCCGGATGGTATTTGCAGGGTTGGATATCAACTATAGCATGTATGGTCATAGTGATCTAGTAGGCTATATGCCCTGGGCCATTTATGAGCCTAGGCAGACAGGTTACATAACTGTAGGCAACAGACAGGTAAGTTTCAGTGGCCAGTTCAAGCAGTGCCACAGAACTGATACACATGGTTACTGATATGTTTGGCATGCGGTCATCACACCATGTCACAGAGAGGGGTGATGTGCAGATTCGCTGGACAGGGATGCATAGTATGGCATGAGTATGTTAAGTGTATGGGACAGGGATCTGTCAGGCATGTTGTGATCCTTGTACTAGAAAGGTGGATGTCCATGACGTATGTGTTTATTTGGGATCAGGATGTGTTAGGTGTAGCATGTCCAACACCTCTGGGTTGGACATGGCATTATTTAGGGTAGGCTGCATGCTACATAGTGCAGCTAGGGATTGGGAAGGGCAGTGTAGCCCATCTACACATGGGCAATAACCCTTAAAGGAAATATGTGATCTATTATGGGTCACATGGGTGTTGAGTATGGCTGAGCAGTTGTCTCTATATTCCTGGATGGCACCCTGTCATGATTAGGTGTGCCACATATGACTACCTGTCTTTTGTGGTGAAGTAACTATCAAAGGGAAGTACTGTCCAGCTGCATCTCATACACACAGTTGCCATTATGTTGACTGCTGCCTAGGTGGTAGTTAATGGGTACAGGGTTTGTAACATAGGGGATGACAATGCAATACTTAGCTTTCAGATTGTGGCCATACATCACACTCCACACATCTGACATACTAAGGCCCTTCTGTATGTTGAACGCAGCACACATTGAGTCAACTAGTGCTCCTAGTTCATAGTCATTTGCAAACATCAATAGGCTGATGCCTTCTGTGTTAGTCTGTGTGATAAAGATAACAAAGAGGGGGAGTACCAGGAATGACCCCTGTATTACTGTGGCTGGCACTGGTTTGATGTGCATGTATTACTCAGACACCTTCTGTAGTGTTGGTTCTGCCAGCAGTCCAGTTGCCAACCACTCCTGTGACATAGGAATATACACCTAGTTTACTGAGTGTAGCTGGTACACAGTATGGGTGATGGTGTCCTATGACCTGGCAAGGTCATGATATGCAGTGTGAATCAACCCTACTGTCATCTACATCTGTGCCGAGTACATCAGATACGTTGGCCATGGTTCATGGCCATACAGACCAGACTCAGCAGGGTAGTTGTGCACTATGTCCCATTATCAATGGTGTCTCCCCCTTTGTAGGGTGTGATAACTGTTGCTGTGCACCATTCGGTGTGTACACAGCCTGACATGGAGTTATAATTGAACATGATGTGTATGTGGATAGCTGAATGTTCTTACATTTGTGTAGGATACACCCTAGGATGTTGACAGGTCCCATGAAAGCTGTATGTATGGCTTTAGAGAGTGCAGCTTGTATCTGCATAGTCATTAGTACAGGGGCCCTGTAGTGTACATGGATATATTACTAAGTGTACCTGTTGGGGGGGTGGGAGTGGGTTTAGGTTCTCTGAGACCCTATCTGGATGAACGGTGCTATTTGTGTAGGTGCAGTACTTTCCATGCCATAGTGCTGTGCAGCATGGCAGTTCTTGTCATTGCCATTACGATTAATGACACAGGTATAGACTGCTCTGTGCTTGGCTTCATAATATGTGGCTGAGTAGTTTCACAGTAGCATTGCGTGGTTTTATATAGTGTGTCTGCATCTTACTGAGGCTGACCAGGGATCACCTATACTCATGTGTGTTGACTCTTGCAACAGTTACTACCTTCTGTGGTACAGTTTAAAGCATGGTACCAATAGTTTGCCTACTTGTTTGTGTTGGGTTGAATCCTGGTTCTGTTTCACTGGCACAATCACTGCACATATGTAACTGCTTAAGGTTCATTTGTGTAGGATTCAGCATTTGCACATGCATTGTCCATCCGCATGGATACCATGACACTCACCACTCTGCTCTTAGGAAACATAACATTGGCATTGGAGACTAACTATGTGTAGTATATTGTTAGCCCTGTTTGTGTGACTACTGTGATCCAGGTCAGTGGGCTCGATGGAATCCAACATGCATTGAGCACAGGTGTTGGTACACGAGGAGTCTTCCTAGTTCATAATGGAATAGTTGAGAGTAGCCATTAGTATGGTTCTGTCTCAGACCTAATCTTCCCCATGACAGCACATTATGACAGTTGGGAAGTCCGCGACCTGGTGGGTGATCTGTCTCAAGGTGCATTTTGAATTCCACTTTGGCACAAAGGTAGTTGCTTAGCATAATGCATCTGATGTTATGCAAGTGCAATTAGCATGGGGGTGTACATATCCTTCAGGAATATGGACAGACCTGCGGCCTGTGTCCCAATAAAGGATAATGGGCAAGAGGTGAGGTATGTGTTATAACATGGTCATGCAGGTGTACTCTCTGGAGCATTGAAACATGTCTCAGCCACTGCACAGATATGTTATCCATGTTAGGGATTGACATATGTGTGTCCGTACAGTGCTTCTGACATGTATCATTGTGTAGCGAGTCCCATAGTTTATTGCTTGGCTGTCCCTGTACCAGCAGTGGACCCTCACTTGAACCGTGTATGATGAAGGCACTTTAGGGGAAGCATGAACCCTAGGCAGTATCCAGATTCCCAGGGGTGACAGGTGCAGGTCCTGATTGGCAAAGCATCATGGTCTGCCAACCATGTTATCTCAGGATGACAGATACTGGGTACCCTTTGACATGCACCACTACACTAGACAATTGTGGAATATGATCCTTTTGTCCCTCTACTGCAGTATCATTCTGGCCAATGGCAGAATGCTACCCAGGCCTTGGAACATAACTGCATGGGCTACAATACCTGACAGTTCCTACATGTGTTTCCATGCAGTCCAGGCTACTGCATCACAGGTCCTGCACAACAACATGGAATATGCCAGAGCCATGTGTATAGTTCAAAAGGTGGTCTGAGTGTATGTGTATGTGGCTAATCATGGCAGACAGGCAACCGACAGTATGTATGCCCTCGTATAGGTTGGTGTGTAACATAGTGCTAGAGTTTGCATTCACAAATGAGTACTGTTGGGCATGTTTCCAGTCACGTGTTCAGAGGTGTGGCACAATTATGCAAACTATGTCATGCAGTTTGTGTATTTTGGTGTCTGTCTCTTCCTGCTTGGGGGGGGGTCACTTGTTTGGCCAGATACTTAGACATTCCGGTAGTGTGTGTGGGTGTCCTTAATGTGTTCTGGTAAGGGTATGTGTTGGTTGTGTTGATGAGCTGCATGTGTTAACCTGCACATTATGACTGTCTAGTCCAGTCATGGCTGTAGACTGGGCTGCCTTCCAGCTTACCCCTGTAGCTGCATCCCAAACAATGTTTGGGGTGTGGTGTTAGGTGGGTCTGGCAGTGTACATGGCATAGAGATTACATTCCCCCAGGATGGCCACATACAGAAAGCTGACATTAGTAAACACCAGTAGCTAACTAGTGGACATGCCTGTATGAGCATTCAGTACTACAAGTACCAAGTACTGTATTTAGTTTAACTTATTGCCTATGAAGATGTTTTAGACAGTGATGCTCACAGGTAAATATTTGTGTTATGGACATGACAACACTGGCTATTACTGAAACATTGTAGCTTCCTTTAGCAGCAATCCTCCTGTGAGGAGCACATAACATCCTGTTAGTTGATTACAGATGATGCAAGTGTCTACAGGTCTGTTTCCTTCTCTGGATATGTACTCACATATCCACCAGGACCATGAGCTCTGTTGGGCACAGACACCCACTCTCCAAACAGAGTCATGTATCAATAGACTCTGATGCCACTATCAACATGATCAGGATATAATCAGATAGTGTGAGCCACTATCAACATGATCAGGACATAATCAGATGTGAGCCATCACCTATGATGCGGCTGTTACACATGGGCAGCTGTCTCCTACATCTTACACTCCT
>NC_056737.1:165910940-166091432 GCF_019279795.1 Protopterus annectens
GAAACAGTTGAGTACAGCAAGAACATACAGAACACTGATACTTAGTCACTCCAAAAGCCTATCTTGGAAGCTAGAAGATTTGTATAAGTTTAAGGCTTTCTATTGCTTACCAGTAGGTTACCTACAGGGGAGATGAAAAACAAGCACAGATGGGGAACATGCATGCAATGATACCATACCGGCCTATGTGTCAGCCTTAGGCTTTGGAATACTGGCCAAGGCTACTGGCGCCCCCATGGTGCCTTATTTAGGAGAGTCTCGAAGGTGAATACCAGCTCCATAAACAGCACAATAGCAGATTCAATGAGGATCATGCTACTCAACACCAGGGGTTGTGATCACAACATGCATGCACTCACAGCACTCCTCAGGATGGACAACATCAGCATCTGTGCATTAACTGAAATCTGTCTTAAGGCTCCTGAGAGCACACCAGCACTACCAGACTACAGCCCATACCACACATTTCAGCCACAGAACATGGACTGACAGACATGGAGGGGCTGTATCCATATTCATCAGGGATACCTACACCTCCAGGTTAGTGGAGCAGCATGATACCTCTGTGATCATCCATGTGCAGCTAACATCAGCCACAACTTCAGTGTGAAATGTGGCCTGCTACAGATCACCCTCCATGACCCAGGATCTCCACTCCACCTACCTGGAAACAGTGGAGAACATGACAGTCCTAACGCACACCCTGGCATTGGTCAATGTCAACTACCATATCATTAACTGGGAAACGTACTCCAGTACTCAATTCCAGGCCCAGCGCTTCCTGGAATGTATCACCTCATATGCCCTGTATCAGGTGGTAACCTCCCTAATGTGGGGTGGAAACTACTAGATGTGGTCATCACCAACATGGGCAACAGGTGCACCACAGCGGAGGTTAACTGGTCACTGGTTAGATCTGACCATGAACTATTCACTGTTTCCACACCCAAGCATCTCCCCCACCCATGGATACCACAGTGTATACCTTTCCTACAGCTAAATTTACACTACTAGTGACAGGGGTGGGGGGTTTCACAGCCCCTATGCTAAGGGGAAACACTGCTCAAGATACAGACAGATTTACAAATGCAGTCTATAAGCACCTACATGGATGTATGGATTATGCCATCACAGGTAAACCAAGACTCACTCCTCCTAGACAAGAACACCGGTCTGATGAACCTTTGCAATAAACAGGCTATACTACAGAAGTAGGACAGTGTTCCAGACACACAGCAAAACCCATGAAGGGCAGACATCCGTGACCACTATTAGTATGATACGTAGGTTCCTCATGACATCATCCGAGGCTAGCATCAGCAGGAGAATACGCAAGGATTCGAAAGATAACCACAACGCCTTCTTTGGCTATGTCAAGGATCTACGTGGAGACACACAGATTTGCTCTCTGCCGGTGAAATATAGCACAAAATATACTGACCCTACTGATAATGCCAACATCCTTGCAGATACATTCGGTGCATACTTCCCCCCCTAAAGAGCCCACAATACTACCCGAAAGGTACAGTATCCCAACCATCAGAGACACACAGGTGGAAAAGCCCTCTCTAACAGCAGAACACAGCATCAGTGGAGGCAGATGTTGACCCAGACTGCATCTTGCAATCTGTACAAGACAACCTGCCCCCCACCTAATTAAGCATTCCCTACATGCCCATACAGTGGCGCGTGGCAACAGTTATTCCACTCTATCAAGGTGGAACAACTGACCATGGTAACTACCACCCCATAAGCCTGACTAGCCTGGTCTGCAATGGTATGGTTTGCATCCTCATGGCACTCATTAACAATGACATTGGTAACCTCTGAACATGTGACCCAACCCAAGTCAGCTTGGTTGAGTGCAGTTCATGCCTACTGAACCTGTTTGATGTCTTACATACAGTCACCAAGACATTAGATGATGGGGGAGGTGGTTCACACATACTACCTGGATCTCACCAAGGCTTTTGACACCATGCCCCACTCAAGTATTATTGATAAACACACCAGCCTGTATATTCACCCATACATCACAGGTTGGTTTGCCAATGGTCTTACACATAGAACCCACATGATACGACTAGCGGTCTCCAGGTCCAACTCTTGAACAGTCACAACTGGTGTCCCACAGCACTCAGTCCTGGGAGCCCTACTGTTTGGCATGTACGTCTCAGAGGTACAGGCAAACACAGGTGTACTATGGCAGACCATGTTTGGCAATGACTGCAAACTGGGAGCCATGATTGATAGTCCAGCTGACACAGACATCCCTCAAGGGGCCTCACAGAGAATGTCACAGGGTGCCAACGACATGGCCTCCAGCCAAGTGCCACTAACTGCATGGTCATTCCATTGTGGAATTGACACCCACATATTAACACATAAGTGGCAGCCACTTTAATACAGACGAGGTAATGGGGTATCTGGGGACTAAGGTAGATAGTGATCTCCCCTTTGACAATCATATATCCACAATAGTTAGGACATCCTTCTATGTAGGCCATCTGATTACTAAAGGATTCCCATCTAGACATACTGGGGTTATATTGCCCCTTTACTTATCACTCATCAGTCCCATCATAAGGGTATAATAACCCATGTGGGATGTACCTCAGAAGACACAACCAACAGCTGGGGGGTCCACGAATGTACCTCACCAAGGGGAATACTGTCCTCCAACATATGGCCTATGCAGCCAGACTGAATAAACTCCTGCTTTACTCAGTGGCATCTCCTTTACCCAGAGATGATCTCCGTTGGCCAGCACTGCCATGTCAAACTCAGGCTTGATGGATATGCTCCACCTATGGGAATCCATGTCACAGTAAGCCACACACTGTAGTGAGCTGAACCTTGCCACAACAATAACTGGAAGATGCTGGAGGGACAGCTTCCTGTCACAGACACCCCCATACTTTGGAACAACATCCCTAACTACATTATACAGAGTCCCTCACTAACACTCTGCAAGAGAAACCTTGAAGGGTGGATGAGGAACAGTAGATGCACCCCAGGGATCCCGCCATTGGCTCTACTCCACAGAGGGACAGTTAATGAATCAATGGGGTGGCAAAAGCTGACACATTTTGGCTGGCCTTATGAATAGCCTCTGGCAGTTGGCCAAGTACCTACCTATGAATCTATACATACAGTATCTGCATATGCTGATAGCTTAATTTACTGTTTAGGTGTTGACTTATCTTGTGCCAATGGCTGTTGTGTGTGCAATAGTTGAGGGCTGCCTATGTTGGATGCACACAGTAGACTGCCTGTGCATGACAGTTTACAGGTAGTCTTGTGTATCTGCCATCCATTTTTACTGTGTGTGCAGGTGGAGAAAAGTGTCAGTCCCTAGGTGCCTACACTGTCAGTGTGTGTGCTATATGTTCCCTCTTTGCCAAGGCATGGGCATACTGGGCATGCCTCTGTCTACCTACTGGTGCTGGCTCAGGGTTTTCATGGTCTGAGTACCTCTGTGCCTGTGGTGCCCTTGGCAATGATGGTGGGCTGTGAGGGCCTTCACCATTCTGTCCCTGCTGCAGCTGTTTCCAAAGGACCATATTGTGTAGCATGGCATACACTATGAAGATGTGGGCACATGTGCCTGGAGAGGACTGCAAGGCTGCACCAGATATGTCCAAGCAATGGAACCGTGATTTCAGCATCACAAACACCCGCTTTATGATGATTCTGGTTTGTGCGTGTGCCTCATTATGGCATTCCTGCATGGGTGTGTGTGCATTTCTGATGGGAGTCATCATCCACAGTTCCAGTGCATAGCCAGCATCCCCCACCAGGTGGCCATTTGGGATGTCCCCCCTGGCAAATAACCAATACAGCTGTAAGGCATGCCAGATGTGGGAGTCGTGATAGCTTCCAGGGCTGTCAGCACACACATCCATGATAATGCCCTAGGCATTGCACACGACCTGGCAGTTGATGGAGGGGTATCCCTTGCAGTTTATGTAGTGCCTACCCTGCTCACCGGGTGGTGACTTGATGTGTATGTGCGTGCAGTCTATTGCACCCCGTACCTCCGGGTATTCTGCCACACAGTGGAAGAGACGCATATTGCTGGACAACTACTCCTGCGTTTGGGGGAAATATATGTGTTCATTGGTGTGTCGTAACATGGCATCCAGGAACTGGTGTAGTACCCTGGATGCTGATGCCTGTGAGATCCCCATGATATCCCCTGTTGGTCTTTGAAAGGTACCTGTAGCTAGTATTCTCAGGCTTACACATACCTTCATATCCACTGGGATAGGTTCCCCTCTGTTTGTTCTGGCTCTGAGGCATAGCTGGCACAGCTCCACAAGTTGCTGTAGGGTGTCCCTGTCCACCCTGTAATGCTCTACTATCTCCAGATCATGTAGCCCCTGGTAGGTTACCCTGGGTCTGAACACTCTCCTCCTCCTCTGGTGCCTGAGGTGGTCGTGTGCATCATCCTCCACACCACCTTCAGTCTCCAATGCATGCTGGTGTATCAAAGCTATGGCAGCCCCTAACATGTACATAATAAAAGTTCCCCGTCTGTATACACCACTGGTGCAGAGTGTATGGGAATACACAAATGTGTGTGAGGTGCTTTCACACTTTATAGTATTGTGCTATGGATGCTGCTGATGTAAGTGGGTGTGTATGAGCTATTCCAGCTGCTGCATGTCTTAGTTATGGGTTTTGCAATGAGTACTGCAAGTGTGGGGCCTTTACTATGGAGATCTACTTGCCTGCCTTGATTAATCTGTTGCCCTTTGATTCACTTCTAGACCTGGATCCCCTCCCATTATCAGGCATGCATCCACCTGCCATCTTTCTTGTTTTGTACTTTCCCTACCCAGTCATGGCAAAGTGTGCCGTGCAGCTGATATACTGCATATTGGCTTTGTTCTGCTTTGACACTTTGCTGTTTTCTTTGCAGTACAGCCCCCCCTCCCTGTTCTGCACGTAGCTGCTTGCAGCCTTCTTAGCTGTTGTCAATGGCCCACTGTAGGCCCCTAGGTGTTAATTAGTCATTTGTACTCCAATTTCACTGCTGCAGCATTTCCTTATTTCTTTCCTATATCCTTCCTGTTTCAGCTGCACTGCGTGCTGCACATACCCATTTACCGAGTTTACGCTCGTTTTCATCTCTGTTCACATGCATACTCGGTTACCTTGTGTACTCTCAGCTAAGCATAGCTATGGGCAATTCGACACACCCCTATCCTGCAGCTTTGCCTAGCTAGGGCCAGACCAGTTTAGCAATGCTCCAATGTAATTACAGCAATGGCGACACACCCCTCTCTTGATGTCATTTTTATCTCAAGGGCACACCTCGGTGTTATAATGCTATGCTTTGAGGTGCATCCTTACACCAGCGGGGAATCTGCGATTCACTATTACTCCACTCATTTGCATGGCATTGCCTACTAATTCCTAGCTACTGCGCATGACACTGTCACTGCCCCTTAGCAACCCTTGCGCCATGAGTATGGTGTAGCATGCCTGCCATTGACTATTATGGGAAAATCGTGATATGTGTTTCATTGTGGTTTTATTCTATATTTTTATATATTCCTTGTGATCCCCTTTGCGCACAGCTGCCCTGCGCTTCCACATCGCGATAGGGCGACTATATATATTAAATGTTCATTTTATATTTTGTACATTTTTGTTATGCCAATGGCTATATATTTAGCCATTGGCATATATTAACAATATAATACATGTGTTTGGTCGGCTGTCATGTCTCCGATTTTATGTTTGCAAAAATGTGAACCGTTTTCTACGGTTTGCATTTCTGCATGCTTACACTACGCCTGCACCACTTTCTGAATCGCTACATACCTTCATTTGTATGCTACACTGCTGCACATGGGGTAATTAGCATACAAGGCTCGGGAGTTGGGCGGGCATAGCGTACGCAGGTAGTGCATGTGGAAACAGCTCGTACCTGAATCGCTCAGTGGCCATCTTTGGGGTTAGAATGCCAATGCTACTCCTGTACCTGGCGCAAGCTTCATGAATCCCGGGGATCGTGTATCACGAAAAGCTAATTTTATGTGGTATTCAGCTTAAAATAGACTTATTTTTCTTTTATTGGACTGGTGCAGTTCCTTTCTGGATTTGGGTGTCTTTTTACTGGATTTATTGTGGTTTCGAAGTGTATAGTAAAACAATTTAAATCAATGCGGTTCTATTCTGTTTCACTAGAATTTTTTAGGGCGGGGTATTTAAGATTGCAATAGTTAACAACACATTCTGATTGCTTACACATGGGCTTTGGCTGGACTTCTCATCCAAGTTCTTGTTGAAAGTATAGTTAATGGACATTTATTTTATTTATTTTATTTTACAGTTTGTTTACCTGGATAGTCCACTGGGCCAGGAAAAGCCCATTTTCAGTGGAGTCCCGGGGAAAAAAGCTCCACGACAACAATATAAGATAAAGACAATACATTCACACAAAACATAAAAATCTGCGGTTGCAGTAAAAATACAGTCATAAAAGAAAAAGGAAAAATGACCCCCCTACACATGTATAAATCAATAAAAAAAAAACATTGGTGCATGTTACTGTTAGATTCGTGCATATTACTGTTAGATTTGTTACACACTGGAAATATTAAAGGGTTGGCAAAGAGTTTTACATGTACTCTTAGCAGAGTTATAGTAGGATATGGGGATAAGAGGTGTTAATTGTTGAATGTAAGAAAGGTGGGACAGTAAGAAAAAAGAAGTATAAGAGTAGGAGTAAGAGGTTGGGAGGGTGGCCTAATGGTTAAAGTGTTTGCCTTACAAACACAAGGTGCAGGGTTTGAGTCTCACAAAGGATAATTGGCTAGGCTTAAAATGGCTCGCAAGGGCAGTAAGCTTAGTACTAATCTATGAACCTATGAATCTATAAGAAAAAGAAGGCTGGAAAGTGTCGCTCTTGCTCAGCATGATGAACGGCAGGACAAGAGAGAGGTAAAGGAGTGTGAGAAATGGGAGAAATAAAGAGGTGAGTCATGTGGGATGAGAGCAGGAACATTCCCAGAGGGGTTTGTGAGGGGTCTTATAGGTTGGGAAGTTATGGGCAGTATGAATGAGTTGTGATAGGGATTTCCAGAGATGAGCAAGGGAAAAGGATAGTAGGTATTTGCCAGGTGGTCAAGCAGGCTTGTGCAGCTCAAGCAAATTCTGGTTATTGGATCTTAGATATCTATTGGGTAGATGCATTTTGAAAGAGGAGGCAAGGGAGGGGCAGAGAGAGGGATTGAAGATGAGTTTATTGGCATGAGTAAGTTGAATGTAATTAAGATGGTTGGGTTGTTCAAGCCAATTTAGTTTGTGTAGGGCATTGCAGTGGTGAGAGGAGGATTTATAGCTGGTAGCAAGCTTAAACATTTTGTTGTAACAGGAGGCTAGTTTAGTCTGTAGAGAAGATTGAAGGTTACTAAGATGTGGGACACCATATAGAAGAGAAGGAAGGAGGTAGGTGGTAAAGAGTACAAGCTTAGTATTGGGAGAGATATAGCGGTTATGGCGGTAGAGCATGCAGAGTTTCTGGTGGGTTTTCTTTGTATAAGTTTGTAGGTGGGTATCGAATTTTAACTGTTCATCAATGAGGACACTAGAAGCTTTGCATGAGATGCTACCTTGAGAGAGGTATTGTTTTGGTTAGTAATGGAGAATGAGTTCTTGTCTATAGTAGTATTTTTGAAGGGGTAAATAACATGATTTTAGTTTTTGATGTGTTCAGTGATAGGTGGTTATCTAATATCCAGCATTCAGTATAAGAGAAAGCATCCTGAGTTCGTTTTAAGAGAGTGGAGGTGAAAGTGCAGAGCAAATGATCGTAGAGTCATCTGTGTATTGAATAAGTTTAACATTAGGAATGTTCTGGTGGAAGTCATTTATAAAAATGTTGAGCAGTAGGGGACCCAATATAGAGCCCTGGGGCACGTCCGTAGGAGTATTAAGGAAGGAAGATGTGGCTTTTTCCCATTTGACAGCTTGTTGTCAGTTGGAGAGGTAACTAGAAAAACAGTCGATAGAAGAGTAGGATAGGTTTAGATTAGAGAGTTTGGATAGGGGAAGGTTATGGAAGATAGTATCAAAGGCCTTGGATAAGTCCAGAAGCAGGGTAGACACTAGGCGGAGTCCTGGGCTTTATTGATGGTTTTAAGGAAGGAGAGGAGAGTGGTAGTGGTACTGAGGCCAGGTCTAAATTCATGTTGTGTGGGGGTAAGCAGGTGGTTGTCTATAACGTAGTGTAAGAGTTGAAGGTGGATACATTTTTCTAGAACTTTTGAGATAGGGGATAAGATGGCGATTGGCCGAAAATTAGGAATGTCGTTGTTATTGCCCCCTTTATGAAGGGGTTATGATAAAGGCCTTTCTCCAGAGTAGGGGCACATAGCTTTCTTGAATAGACCAGTTTATTAGAATGGGAAAGGCGATGGCATCAGCAGCTATTTTGAGGAAGTAGGACGAAAGGTCATCAGGGGCATTTGAGCATGGTTTCAGTTTTTGAAGGAGTTTTTTTATGGTGGAGATGGGAATGGGTTTCATAGTAAAGGAAGGGGGTTGAGAGGTGGTAGTGTTTGGGGAGGAAGGGATAGGAGGTGGAAGTCAAACTTTGTTGTGGAAGGTAGTAGTTAGTTTGGCTATAGAATGAATCAAGAAGTTAAACTGAGTGGCTAAGGACAGGTCGGAGACATTTGGGTCAGGGCAGGGGTTGTCTTTTTTGCCAAGATTGATGAGGGTGGTGATTCCATTCCAGAATTTTTTGGGGTTGGTCTTGTGGTTTTTGTGAAGTGTGGAGAAGCAGGCTTTACAGTCGGATACACTACGTTTTTTTTCACCTTGTTGCAAAGTAGTTTATATTCATTCAGGGCGGTGGGGGGTTTATTTTTCTGGTAATGTTTCCATGCTTTGTCATGGAGACGCATGATAGTTGTAGTTTCTTTGATTAACCATGGGACAGTTTTTACTTTTAATTCTTTTTGTTCTGGAGGGAGCAAGGATATTTGACAGGTCTATGAATGTAGTATTGAAGTAGGCTACAGCATTATCGAGGGAGAGGGTTTTTAGAGGGCTCCAGTTTGTATGTTTTAGAGAGCTAGAGAAGGTCTCAGGGTTGAAGTTTTTGAGAGAGCGGTAGGAGATATAGGTGTGGGATAGTTGTAAGGAGGAGGGAAGGCAGCGAGCGAAAGAGGGAAGATGATCACTAAGAGTGTCAGGTAGGACACCGTTGTCAGAGATGTAATGGGGGTGAGAAACAAGAATCCAGTCGAGAGTAGTAGCAGAGGAGAAGTGCTTAGAGGACCTAGTAGCAGAGTTAATTAGTTGTGAGACGTTGTATAGGTTTATGTTGTGCGGGAAAGTAGGAGATTGAATATCGGCCTAGTTAATATTAACGTCACCGAGGATTATGGTATTGCTGGTAATGTTAGAGGAGAACCAGGAGAGGATATCCTCAAGAATGGGGATATTGTCTCCTGGGGGAATGTAAAGAGTGGCTACACATATGATATCCCTCTAGCTCCTCCTCATCAGTGCCTGCAGAGATGCCTCTGCCAACCTCTCTTCTCAGGCCCAGGAGGATCCATCGCCCAGGTTTCCCCACTGGGATTTCTCCTTCCGTTTCTCCTGATCCTGGGGAGAAGTTGTCCAGGATCCTTCTGCTGCTGGGGCTCAGGAAAGATTGCCCTCACAGCTTGCTATCCTGAATTTTATACTCCTCCATCTCCCTGAATCGGGTGGGGGCATTATCAGGCAGGATGGTCCACCAAATTGATCCTCATTGCTCCATATTGGCCTCGACAAAATTTGGTTCCGTCTCTCTACATCATCATCTTTTCTGTGCTGGCCTGGGGATCTGACCCAGTTCCATTTCTTGATCCACTCAGCAGGTCAGCAGCACCCATTCATTCTCTCAACTCACTGCTTGGTTGGTTGCTCCACTTCCTTCCCCAGCTTCAGTGATTTCACATTCTGTTTTGGATTTCCTGGTTTTTTTTTTTTCTCTTCGCCATCGCTACAGTCAAAGTACAACTGGCTGCTATTTTCAAGTATCATGTTGGCTTGCTATGACAATAACATCATGTCTCATAGGGTATGCAAGGGTTTAAGAGGAGTTTTCTTTTCCTAAAACCTCTGAAACACTCCTCCCTCAATGGACTTAATAACTATATTTTTGCTGGCTGTTACTTCTGCAAGAAGAGTTTGAGATTCAGGCCCTCTGTATTTCGTTCTCCTTATCTGTAACCCTTCCTTTCTTCCCAAGGTTGTATCATCTCAAACCAATATTAACCAATCTATTGATCTACCAGTTTTCTTCTATTCTACAGAGCTGGAAACAAGCTTTAGCTTTTGGATGTTCATCGCTCGCTCTCAGGTACTACTTGCATAAGGACAAAATCATTAGAAAATCAGGACCAATTTTTGTCTCCTGCAGAAAACAGGGGGGGTCTTCCAGTTTCTAAAGTGTAGATTATTCTAGATGGTTGACTTCACCATCCACTTCTATAGCCTTTCAGGATAGACTTCCGTGACATTTGGTTCCACAGTTCTCAAGAGTCTGTTCCCATTGAGCCTTTTTTTTCAATTTATCTGAAGGAGGGCCAGTTCGGCATTGGTGAATTGGGGTATGGGTTTAGTGAAGAGAGTAACTGCAAGGGAGGAGGAGTTGAGGAGGAGTAGAGAAGAGCCACTCCACCACCCTTCTTAAGGGTCCTATGTTTTCTAATGATATTATAGTTGGGGTAGTGATCTCAGAATCTTTTATGTGGGGCTTTAACCATATTTCAGTGACGGATAGGATATCTGGCTGGTTATGGTGCAGCCAGGCATGGAAGTTGGGAATTTTGTTACATAAGCTTCAAGCATTCAATGTAGTGAAAAGAAGGGATTTGCAGGATGACTTTGACTGATAAGAGAGAGATAGGGGCCGGGGTTAGGGTGAATGTCACCAGAGAGAATGTTGGTAATTAGTTGACGGATATGGGAAAAGAGAACTTTATACTGCTTAGTGTCCTGTTTGAGAGTCGGGTGTTGTGTTATGGTAGTGCTGCTGTGGACAGGAATGAGTTTGTAATGAAATAGGAGACTGTTATTGAAGAAATAAAGATGGGGGATGTAATGGTAGTAGAGTGTTTAACATATATGGGGTATGGTAACGTTATATGAAAAGAGGGAGAGTGATTAAACTTTGGAAGCCTGGTGAGAAGGTGAAGGTAGGTTGGGAAAAGAAAGAGAAGATGCAGGGGTACAAAGGAGGTAGGTTTTAGAGGCATGCTGGTATTTCAGTATTTGTGGAATTGGGGAATAAGTAGTTGAGTGGAGAGTAGATAGGTTATGGGATTCGTCAAGCTAGTTCTGCAGTGGGAGAAAGGGTAAGGGAAGTGGGGAAAGGGGTTGAATGAGTGGGGCTGGTGATCTTGTGATTGGACCTTTTGGGTGTGGGAGTGGTTCTATGGCTAGTGCAGAGGTAGTGGGGAGGTGAATGAGATTTGGGGGCAGGGTAGGTGACCGGAGTGAGCCTGGAGGGCGAATGGAGTGAGTTGGAGCCGAGGAGAAGGAATATGGCTAACAAAACCAGTCAGTGTATTGGAGCTGGAGAGAGGAAGCACGGAGGGACTGCTGGGTCAGAACAGCAGAGGTGATATTGAAATGTAGAAAGAAAGAAAAAGCTTGCCAAAGCAGATAGGCAAAGGTAAGTACTATCTGAGTGGAAGGGAATCCGCTGGGGTGAAGTACAAACTCAGCAAAGATTAGGTTTAATTATGGGGAGTAGGTAAGCAGTGCTACCTAGTATCAAAACTGTAAATTGCAACTTGGAAAGACCAGAACGGCTAAGACAGCGAGTAAAAGATCAGGGGGAAAAGTAGACCACAGTAGGCTGCTAGCAAATGTGTGGCGGAGCACTAAACTAAGGTATTGTAAGCAAAAACTGTAGGACAACTGCAACAGATTACTTTACATACACGTAGTTAGTCTTGGGGAAGGCTGTATGTTTAAGGCACTTCAGAAGTCCTGGTTTGGATGTCGTTTCAAGGGAAGTATGCCTGCATGAAATGAAGTACAATAGGAAGAACCCGGGAGTAGACTCAGCACTAGCAAGCTGTAATAAAGAGAACAAAACAACAAAAAAAATTTTTTTAGTTATGCAAGAAAAGAACATTTAGGTAGTACAATATAATTGGAACGGGACAGACCGAGATTTTAAGTAAATTGAGAGTTTGAGTGCATATAGGATGTGATTTGGAGGGGAAAAAAAAAGGAGGAGACACAGAGAGGTACAGTAGAGGGAGAAGTAAGTAAGAGTGAGGAAGGGAAAAAAGGAAGCAGAGTCTTGAGAAAGCATCGTAATATGCCAGTACACCAGTTGCAGTTTAAACAGTACAACAGTGAATTGCAAGGTACAAAAAGAAGTCACAGCAGTTGTTACAGAACAGTAAATGTAACTGGGGGGAAAGGGGAAAAAGTATTACACCCTGTGTTACTATTAATTTTGATGATGTTGTCCTTACCTTTAGTTTAACTTCTTCCAGGACCATCCAGCATACGGAGCATACCATCATCTGCACATGGTAAGCCAGACATTTTTATATCAGTACTGCTGAGCAATTCAAAGAAATATTTTTGTTTAATAGTGACACCACTATTATGTTATTAGCATATATTAGACTATAATAGTGCAGCTATTAATTCTTCCTGTGTTTGTTGCTTATTATCACAGGTGATCCTGACAGTGGAAGTGTGGGATTTCTACCACCTTATGTCAGAGTGTCAGCAGACCCTGATGATGATGGTGGCCAAACAGAGGCACAGTCGGGGGCGTAGAAGTTGAATCTGACACTGAGGTTGACATACAGCCATCCCCTGACATTCTATTGTACACAGCCGTTAGGCTTATGCCTTCTCATTTCAGTGGGCCCTCAGATATTGGACAGGTGGAGGGCGAGACATTCAATCAAGGAATTTTGGTTACTGCAGCTTCAGTGCCTGTTGACTCTGGCCATAGGCAAATTTTGGGCTAGGTACCACACAGGAGGGTTTTTAGGAGTGCTCGGAGGATGCCTGCTGTCCATCCTCCACCTGATCCAGGTGTCTGTTCCCGTGCCACTCAACATATGTTTAGGGCCATCATGGAGGCACAGGCACGTTCCCATAGGTCCTCCAGAGAAATGCATAGAGTTGTAGATGTGGCACAGGCTAACATGTGTGACTGCCTTCACCATTTTGCCGATTCAATGGACTGGATGAGTGACACATTGGAAAGAGAATTGTCTATGGTGGAACATCTGGTGGGAGGGAGATGGCATCCTGGTGGGTGTAGGTCAGCCACATCATCTGCTGTTAGCCAATTTGGCCATGCCCAGTCATGCTACCATAGTGGCAGTACTTCCACTGCTCCATCAGTGATTGAGCTGTCCACTCCCAAACATGGTAGACCATGGGGTCTTGGTCCAGGGCATCCTTATGAGAGGAGCTTGTCCAGCAGACATAAGTCACCTTCAGGTAGCAGCAGTGCATCTGACTGTGGGTATGGACATGCCAGTGCAACTCCTGGCAAAGCCAGTTTTGTTGGTCAGGTACAACAGTAATGAACAGCCACCTCTACCACTCACAACTCACACCTGTCCAACATACCAAGATGTAGAGCTAGCACAGAGCTTGGCAGTATTCATACAGGCACTCACACACCAGTTTCAGCTAGAGGACCTATACAGACACACACACAACAGTTATGTGGTTCAGTCGTGAAGCTTAAAACTCATTTTGTCTCACTGGCCATTTGTTGCTTTATCTGACTGTCTGCCTGCTTCTCATTCTTACTCACACACACTCTCCGACCTTTTATGTCAGCCTAGGCTTCCTGCACCCCCACACAACACCCTGTGCAAGTGATGATAAGTGTGCCATATCCCTGTTTTCTATCTTTTGGATTCAGGGATACGTAAGCTTTGTTTCTGATGCTAAGGGTGCATAGCCGACTTAGTGTTTAGTATATCTGCATTTGTGATGCTGAATCTGTAATTGTGCCTTTGACTTATAGGTTCATAGGTTGATAGGTAGGTACTAGGGTATCGGCCCTGTTCCTATATAAGCCTAGCCAAAAAAGTTCCCTGGCTTTCGCCACCCAAGAAAATTATTTTCCTGTGCCCCTATCATTGCTGTAACTTGGATAGAAGGAAGTTTCTTTGCTCACCAGTGGGAGTGGGGAGCCTTGAGCAGCCCCCTTTCCCTGTGGGAAGTGACCTCAGCACAAGAAGCTGTAGTAATTGGTTGTTTGTAGTTCACTGTTTTGTGGTTCTGCAGAGTGGTCTAGCAGCAGGGAACTCAGAAGCGACTACTTTCTGGTTAAGGTATCTTTGCTTTTTCACTTGGAATAGCAGCTTCTGTACTTACCTGAGTCGAATTTGATCGAAAAGTTTGTTTGTTGTTTGCTTAATTTCTTTGTAGTTCACTGTTTAAAATTAGCATTTACGCGGCTTTTTAAGTGTCTTGTGTTTAAAAACAAGGTTAAACTTTTCTGGCTCAAGTCTGCTCTTCAAATTTTTTTTTTAAGGAGGCTCCTCTCTTTAGTATAACCACTTACTATACTATATTATAAGCCTAGCACTTGTTCTCAATACTTCTCTACTAAGTAAGCACTCTCGCATTAGTAAAAGTAAACCTACACACCCCTTACCACCCCACTTCCATTTCCTTAACAACACAACACTCCTGTTCTGTTACTGCATGTTCTAGGCCGGTGGTAGATTACTGGCGTTCAGCTCAGTCTGTCTGGGTTGGTTGGGCTACATGCTACAATTGTCTCATGTACACAGATAACTCTCTCCTCCTCCTCCCAACAAACACACATACACAGAGACATAGCTATATGGAAACTGGCTGCTGAAACTGGGCTGGTCTCTCAACTCAGGCTCAGATGACCAGGGAGGGAGGAGATGGCACACACACACACACAACAATCCCCAGTCCACCATAAACCTACCACAACAACACACAAAAACACAAAAACAACAAAGACATGCTGGAGGCTCTAATAAAAACAAACAAAAAAACAAAAAGAGTCCCAAAGCAGACATCAAAAAACCAAAACAAATGCAACAACACACAACAAACAATTCAATAAATCAGCCAAATCCAAACAATCACAGCCCCAAACAGGCCACTTACCTGACCTACACTAGTGGGTGACTCCTATAGTCATGAACACTGTCCCACTGACCAGGCTGAACAAGGGGGAAGGTGACTGTGAGCTGTCTGGAGCTAGCTAGGATCCCACACATAACACACATCTCTGAGTCACTAAAAGCAAGTGACAATGTGAACTCCGTCATTGTCCATGCTGGTGTGAATGTCCTGAGGCATTACCTCTGGACTACATGAAAAGAGACATAGAGGAGCTCTCGATTATGTAGCTGGTATGTGACTGACCTGACCGCAGACAGCATCTTGCCCCAACCAAATATGATGACAAGACACAACAAAGAGATCATCAGCTAATACAGGGCTCTTAAGAATTACTGTCTTCCTGGGAAGACATCTGACCTCAAGCCCTGAGATGTTGGACCTGACAAGCAAGTAAAGCCACCTGAATGAAAGCACCTGTCATCACTGGGCTTCGGATATTCTTGCCTATGTACCAACCCTATAGTGCCTTTTAGGCAAGGCTCAAAAACAAAACCAACTTAAAAAACAATAATGGAAAAAAAAAAAAAAGGTAATGCTGCTCAACAAGCAGAGAAGTATAAATCTCAAGATGTGCACTGATGCACTCCCTTAGCATGGAGAACATCGATCTGTGCAGTAACAAACCTGAGTTAGCAGATGACTGCAAACTAGGCATCCATATAGCGATGCACCAACAGCACACATCATCCACAAAAAGCACAGAAACAGACAACTGGTGCGTGCGAGTCCGCAAACTAAATGCCAAAAAAAAAAATAATGTCCCATTTGGGAAAAACAAACAAATTATCAACATCCACATAGACAGCAAAACACACTGAATATGGAAAAAGAATCAGAGACCTAGGGACCCCCAGAGTCGACAGCTGATCTCATTTTGATTACCCACCCAAGCCAAAGTGGAAAACATTCTACATCTCATCATCACACATCATCCCACAGGGATTCATCAGATCAATCCTATATTCCTCCCTCCCTATATCCCTCCCTCATCAGACCCATGATTGAATACAAGCCCCCATTTGCATACCGCAGCCGGCAAGTTTGCAACATGGAGAGACCACAAAGTACCTCACCTCCAAGAGAGGATCTCTTCTCATTAACAATTATTCTGCCAGACTAAAAGCGTCTATAATAGCCTGCTCATACCAGATGCTCAAGAATGGATCTCTGCCGCCATACGTCTCACGATCTGATGGACATGATCCCAAAATGCAACAAAATCAAAACCCTCAAATCAAAGACACGGAGCTCTAAACCAACAAGTATGAATAGAGTATGAATGGAGAGATAGGATAGATTCAGAGCAGAGGCTCCCATGCTTCACAACCCATCCCAGTTCGTATTAGGCAGAGCCTCACTGACTCTCTCCACTTTGAGTCTGAGATGGATGGGAGATCGTGAGACTTACCCAGAGGGTTAAGTTGGGGATAGCAAGCTGTCAGTACAGTATTCAATGTAATTAAATAGGGGGCCTTCATTAGGTGGCCTTCATTGACAGAGGCACAGTACAGTAACACAGTAAATTTATTCTGAAAGCCACATCACTATGGCTAGGCTTACAAATGCCTCAGGGCAGATAGCCTAGTACTATACTATGAAACTATGAAGCAGTGCCGCAGAAGTGATCCCCAGGGTGAATTTTCTATTTCCCATCCAGTCGTCAAGATTTTTCTTAAAGAGGGCCAATGAGGAGCTTTGCTTAACTTGAATGGGTAGTTTGTTGGGAAGTCTGTGGGACAGGAATCTATCCCTCCAGCATGTTCTGTTTATTGTGGTGACAAGGTTTAGGTCCCTGGAGCATGTTGTTCAGCGAGATTGGGATTTCTTTAAGTGTAGCATGTCCAACAGCTTTGGGTTTGACATAGCTTTGTATGTTAGGCAAAGATCGCCTCTGAGTAGCGATATGCGACAGAGTAGAGCTTGAGTTTTTTGAGATGGTCTGCGTATGGCATCTGTTTGAGGCCAGTAATCCTCTTAGTGAGGTATTTCTGTGGTCTTTCCAATTGTTGTAGGTGTCTTGTGAGATACATGCCAAATGGGGCATTGTACTCTATAATGGGTCTGATGAGGGATGAGTAAAGAGGAACAATGACCTCCTTTTTGCTATTGGAGAACCCTTTTGTGAAGAGGTGTGCCACATAGAATGATTTCCTGACTACTGTGGCGATGTGGTTATCAAAGGAGTGACTGCTGTCCACCTGTGTCCCGAGGTCTCTTATTACACTTTCAGTGATTAGTGAGCTACTGCCTATGTGGTAGTTCATGGGTACCAAGTTTTTCCCAAAGGGGATGACAATGCACTTCTTGGCATTGAGCTTGAGGCCATGACTTTGACACCAAGCATCTGTCTCTGTAAGGTAGCATCTGTCTCTGTGAGGCCCTTTGGTAGAATGTGAACATCATTAAGTGATTCTATTATGGATCCCAGTTTGCAGTCATCTGCAAACTTTGTTAGCCAAAGACTTTCTTTGTTGGCCTGCATTTCAGAGAAGTAGATGCTGAACAGGAGAGGACCCTGGACTGAACCCTGTGGTACTCCACTCATCACTGGTCTGAAGTCAGACTTGGAATTTGCTACTTTTACTGTGTGGGTTCTGTCATTGAGCCAGTTGGCCACCCATCTTATGTTCTTAGAAAGTTCGACAGTTGATAGCATCAAAATATTTCCATCTTTATTGTTAATTATCTTGTGAGGGTTGTGAATTCTGAAACGGAAATGTGTATCATTACTTTCTAACTTCTCTCTTTAATGATTTTCCAGTACAAATTTATGGTGCTAAACTGAGGGCATGCAGTGACCATTACTACTTTTGAGAGCTATGACTGTGTGAATCTTTGATGTCTGTGGCCTGCTCCTTAATAATGGACACATGCAAGTCAAATAAGTCTCTGCTGTCACATGTTAAGGTAATTTCTGCACAAATCTCCCACCTTTTATTTGCTTACACTACCAAGTAACAGCATGCAAGGATATGCCAGTCATTCATATTATTACACAATACACTCCCGGTTCAGCACTTACGTTGTAAATCCAGCAGTTGCAACACTTTTAGTTCAGGGCTGAGGCTGCCTGATGCAAGCAGTACACAGCCAATACATTGATAGATAAAGGTTATGAGAGTTGCATGGCATCAGTGTTGCTGTATTTATTTGCGTAGGAGGAAGGTTTTTGGCCCTTAGGTGGTGAGTGAGTGTGCTGTGCATTGTCTCTTAGCCAATGCGAGGAGATATTGAGCATGCCTACATCTGCGTACTCCCACAGCAGATGCTGGTTTCCCCTCTGACTCCTCACCTGCATGTGGCTGTGGTGACCTTCCCATTAGTGGTGGGTTGTGTGCCCCTTCCCTTTGTTGATCCTGCTTAAGCTGTTTTCTCAGGATGATGTTATGTAGCATGGCATATACTGTAAATATTTCAGTGCATGTCCGTGGATTGTACTGCAGGTCTCCCCCAGATCTATCTAGGTACAGGAACCATGACTTCAGCAGCCCAAACACATACTCTATGATATTTCTGGTTTGAGTGTGTGCCTCATTATCACATTCTTCAGTAGGTGTGTGTGCATTTCTGTTGAGTGTCATCAGCCATGGTTCCATTGCATAACAACCTGCATCCCCCAGTAAATGACCCTGTGGGATATCCCCTCTAGTGAACATCTAATACAGTTGGGAGGTGTGCTAGATATGTAAGTCGTGATAACTCCCTGGTTTGCAGCATACACGTTCAAGATGATTCCCTTGGCATTATACACAATTTGACAATTAATAGAGTGGAAACCATTTCTGTTAATGTAGAGCCTTCCCTTTTCCTCAGGTTGTGCCTTAATTTCTACATGTGTATAATCTGTGGCACCCAGTACTTCAGGGTGGTGTGCTCCAGGATAGAACTCCTGCATATTTCTGGCCCTATCCTCAGGAGTACAGGAAAAATATATGTAGTCGTTAGCATGTTGTAGCATAGCATTCAGGATCTGATGGAGGATCCTGGATGCTGATGCCTGTGACACCCCCAGCATTTCCCCTGTTGGTCTCTGAAAGGTACTTGTCACTAATATTCTAAGTACTACACATACCTTTGTCTCCACTGGGATGGGTTCCCCTCGGTTTGTCATGAGTCTGAGTAGAGGACGACAGAGGTTGCAGAGTTTCTTTAGTGTGTCTGTATCCACCCTGTAGTGCTGTACAATTTCCACATCATGTAGACTGTGATAAATTACCCGGGGTCTGAAAACCGTTCTCCTTCTTGGCCTTGGTCTAGTAGCAGCAGCAGCAGCATAGATTTCAGCCTGTTGCATATACACATGAGTTAAAGCAACAACAGCCCCTAACTTTGTTTCTGTGTAGACTCCTCTCCATGGCTGTATTCCAGTAGATTTTGGAATTTGCAGGGAAAACCAGCACTAGGTCTGCACGGTTGCTTTATAAGTTGTTGAATAGCTCCTCCATGTTGGATTGGAATTCATCAAGGTTACAGATGGCAGCAGGAGGAAATTCCTCCTTCCTGGGGGATCATTTCTCATCCTCCAGATTAGACTCTTGTTTCCACCAGTTCTTCATCACACAATGTCCCAAGGAGTGATATAAGCAGTTCTTCCTTCCCAGATGAGGAAGGGTTTTTATTCGTGGATGTTCTTTCCTAAACCTGTTTGTTATAGTACCCAAATTCAAACTGATTTCACCTCACAACCTGTTACCTCTTCTTCCTCTTTTAAGTTTTCTCGTACCACTAGACTTAAAAAATGCTTATCATCACATCCGTATTCAGCCAGACTTCTAACGTATCTTAAGGTTTTGTGTATCTGGATCAGATTATCAGTTCTCTGCTTTAGCCTTTGGGCTATCCACTCCACCAAGAGAGTTCACAAAATATCTAGCTCCATTTATAACTCAGTGCAGACTACAGGGTATCCACATTTTTCCATTTTTAGATGACTTGCTTATCTTTTCAGGGTCTTTTTCAGAGTTTCAGGAATCTATCACTTGGGTGAGGGATCTCTTATACAAGCTGGAATTCCAAGAGAAACATCAAGTGTCTTTCTTGATTACTTGCACTGTATTGTGTTCCTGGCATGCCAACTAGACACCTTAGTTCAAAGAACCTTTCTTCCACAGGAAAAAAGAGATCTATATCTAGATCTGTTTGTAAGGTTTTCATCTTGGACTTCGGTCACTACGAGGGAATACCACAGGATTTTGGGTCTCATGCCTTCTGTGATTCTCATGGTATCCCTTGCAAGACTCCACATGAGAAAGATACAGTGGCATCTGAAGTCTCTTTGGTCACAGCAACAGCACCCTTTCTCTTCTATAATTTCAGTGTTGGGGTTCATCAGAAGAAAAAGCGTTTGTTGTAGACAAAGGATATCCTTAAATCCAAGTCTCCACTTTTCCCTTTCTGTTCCAAAACAGTCAGTCATCATAGATGTCTCAGACTTAGCTCGGGGAGCAGTTTCAGGATGGATAAAAGTGCAGGGTGTGTGGAACACCAAGAACAGATGCAAGCACATAAATATCAAGGAGATGCTTGCCCTGATCAAGGCACTCAATGCTCTGAATCATGTTTGGTCCCCTGGGATATCTTAAATTTGTTGAAGAAAGTACCATAGTTATGTGGTACATCGACAAGCAAGTGGGGGGACCAGGCCATATTTCCTTTGTGGACCAGGCCATATTTCCTTTGCTGTCTAGTCATTTTAGCTTGGGATATAGCTTCACAGCATAATCTCACTTTACATGCATCCTGTATTCTGTCAGAGCAAACTTGTGTAGCAGATAAGCTGAGCAGGACCACTGGAAACTAGATTGGGGATCTTTGAAGATTTTAGCTATTTGTGCCAAGTTCCTCAAGTTGACCAGTTTTGCCTGCTCTCTTAACAACAGCTGGAGATTTTCTGCTCTAGGACTCCATGGAAGATGGCCTCCTCATTTCCTTAGACAGAAATGTTCCTGTATGCTTTTCCACACTTTCCACTAACATCCAGGGTACTTCAGATTCACAAGGAATCTCCCAAGATCATTGTGGTGACTCCCTCCCAAGCAACTGTGGATCCTATGTTGTCTATTTTCATTGAATTCATTATTTGGGTTGTCTGATCCCATTAGTTCTGACCTCAGAACCTTCTTCCAGAGCTTTGGATCCAAGACTCTGACTTCTCCATTATGCACAATTTCCTCCTTCTGCCTAAATTACCCCATGTCTGTTTTGCTGCGTGAGATATCCAGACATGTTTTCCAAGAGCTCTTTCCAGTCATTCACAATAAGAAAGATATTTAATATTTTTCTTCTTGACTCCCCCCTTTAAGTGTTTTGTAGCGTAAGATAGTATACTGCAGTATCAGAGTTAGATTTCCAGTAGTTTAAGGGTTTATTAACTTTACAGCATGTTTCTAGATAGTTCCCTAATTGTATTATTAACATAATTAGGACAGTGTAGTACTTGTGTATGTGTTAGTAGCAATAAGATGTTTGTATTGTTTTTTTCTTAAAAGTCACTTTTAAATTTGTTGAATAATTTATAGAGAATTACTGATAGTCTTCTGATGCCAAACAAAACTTTAGAATTTAAAAAGTGTTCAGCCTGTGGGCACAAGATCCCTCCTGAAGATCCACATTCCCTATGTATGTACTGTTTTGTGCTGCTCATCTACAGGCAGATTGTGACATTTGTTATGCCTTTGCTTCTAGAGCTATACAAGGTAGGAGGATAAAAATGATTGTAGAAGACTTGCTTCCTCACAGATAGGGTCTTCTACTCCAGTTATGTCTACCGAGTCAAGACCTTCATCAGCTTCTCCCACAACAAAGAGAAAAGAAAAGAAAAGGATTAGACTGAAGAGAATCATAGAGAAAAAAATGAGTCTTTAGAAAAAATGTCTGAAGAAAAGAAGTTAGATGAGAAAAGGCTCGAGAAGATGAGAAGAATGTCCCTGTTTCCAACTAGTCTTTCGGGTCCAATACCCAAAACATTGAGGCAGAGAGATCCAACCATCAGTCAGGTCCAAACTCTCTTCCCTCTAGCTACTTTTTCTCAAGAGACAATGAGCCCTTGGTTGTATTCACCAGTCTTGCAAGACAAACATCCTTCCAGGGCCTTTTTTGTAACGTTATCATTGAAGTCAGTCTGATCCACCAGACGTTTCATGGAAATGGATGTTGACCGAATGATGACGAAATTCTTGAGGTCACAGATCCAAATGGGAGTCCTCCCAATGTCATCTTCGAGGGAAGATCTCTGTAGGAGCCCATCTCCGATACTGGTGCCTTATTAAGAACCAGTTCCCACAGATCCAAACCCTTCTGGCACACCTCAGTCAGATCCAGCAGTCCAACGAACTTTGGC
Source organism: Protopterus annectens (assembly GCF_019279795.1). Classification (NCBI taxonomy): domain Eukaryota; kingdom Metazoa; phylum Chordata; order Ceratodontiformes; family Protopteridae; genus Protopterus; species Protopterus annectens. Next base: position 165,933,457 of record NC_056737.1, read on the forward strand.
TTCGACAACGTCCCTTACTCTCTCTACTGATGCTGTGGGATCATTATGAGTCCCTGAATTTAAGGGGGTGTCAGGGTACCAGTGGTAGTCAGGTCTGAGGTTTTCCACTTGTTGATTTGAACTAGTTAACCTTGTTGATATAAGGTTCTTAACACAGAAAACAGTTTTACTGATTGTGTTGACATCTGTAAAAAGGATATTTGAGTTTCAAGCACTTATAGTAAGTCATCCCCATCTCATTTTCCATGGGGGCAAGGTGTCTTTGAGAGGTAATCATTGTTTTATGCATAAAGTGGTATCTGAGTGCACTTAGCCAAACTATCCATGTCCCCATTTTCTTTCCTGAGCCTAAAAATGAGGGTGAAGGTATGCTTTATACCTTGGATGCCCACAGACAACTTGGGTACTATCTTGACAGAATTAAATATGTCAGGTCTTCAGAAGGTAAGGCGAAGGGACAAGAAGTTTCAAAACAGACTGTTTTCAAATGGTTGTTTAAGGCTATTACCTTTTGTTATACTCACTATAGCAAATTTATTCCAGGCAGGATCAAGGCCTACTCTACCAAGGCATTGGCTTCATGTAGTGATGTTTTGAAAGGTTTGGATTCTCGAAGTTGCTGATTGGTTCTCTGTATATACTTTTACAAAGGACTATATGCTTGATTCCTTTTCTAGGTCCAGATCAGGCTTTGCTATGACCATCCCAACTAACATCCAAACCAAAGAGCAAAAAGATCACACAAACAAACCATTCAGTAAAAACTGCAGGAAAAACCCAACTGTTAGTTGGAATATCTAGCAGACTTCTTAATGTTTATGGGAATCAGTTGGATTTAAAGACCCTGTGTATGTAAAATATAGCAAACAACCCAATTATGTTGTATTGATGAGGTCAGTAAAAAGGCCGAACCATGCATATTGACAGCTAGTGGTGTTTACCTTTCTTGGCCTGAATGTATCCATAAAGACTTAATTAAAAAGTCATGGGCATTCAGAAGCCGTGAGCTGAAACACTAGATGTCCTTACGGAGTCATCTGCATCTATCCCATGGGCTTCGATCGCAAGATGTTTAAGGCATCACAAAGTAAAAACTGTAGCTTGGCTGGGTTTTTTCTTGCAGTTTTTACTATATATATATATATATATATATATATATATATATATATATATATATATATATATGTGTATGTATATATATCTATATAAAATATATATGGGTCAACATTTTCTTATTGAAAGTTCATGCTTTCGAAAAGAAAAAGTACGACCCCCCCAGTTATGCGAAAGTGCACTTAAACAAAAGTGCACTTCCGCGCGAACCTGTAATATTACAACAACAAAAAAAACTGAAGCACACTACAGTGGGGATAAGAGAATATACCTGTTTCCCCACTGTAGTGTGATCTCAGAGTTAGTATATATAAAGTATATAAAGTAGCTGGGGTGTGGGGGCCATAGTCCCCATTGCAGGGGGGCTTGCTCCCCCCCTGCAAAAATATCTTTGTAGTGTTTTTTTTTTTGTTTTACTATTACCAGTTCGGTGAACAGGTAATCGTGAAAGTGCACTTTTGTTTAAGTGCACTCTCGCATAACTGGAGTCGTACTTTTTCTTTCCGAAAGCATGAGCTTTCAATAAGAAAAAGTAGACCCATATATGTGTGTGTGTGTGTGTGTGTGTGTCTGTGTGTGTGTGTGTGTGTGTGTGTGTGTGTGTGTGTGTGTGTGTGTGTGTGTGTGTGTGTATATATCTATCTATATATATATATATATATATATATATATATATATATATATATATATATATATGGATCTAGGATGTTTGCTCGAGTGAGCAAACGTCCAAATCCGTAATAACCCAACACACTTTAACGAAAGCGCTTTTATCAAAAAAGTGCTTTCGTTAAAGCATGTTACAAAAAAAAATAAAATAAAACACTACATTTACATTTTAGCAGGGAGCCTTCACCCCCCCCCCTGCACCCCCCACCCTCTACTTTAATATTCTCTCTCCGAGACCGCACTACAGTGGGGAAAAGGGAAATTTCCCTTACCCACACTGTAGTACAGCCTCAGCAGCAGGCATACTTACGCGAAAGTGCTTCTTCGGTGAAAAGCACTTTCGCGTAAAGTATGTTCGGCTGTTTCGGTTTTGGTCGTTTGCTCACTTGAGCAAACGTCCTAGATCCATATACATATATGTGTGTGTGTGTGTGTGTGTGTGTGTGTGTGTGTGTGTGTGTGTGTGTGTGTGTGTGTGTGTGTGTATGTATATGTATGTATATATATATATATATATATATATATATATATATACGTAAAAATATATATATATATATATATATATATATATATATATATATATATATATATAAATATATATATATATATATATATATATATATATATATATATATATATATATATGCGTACAGATCTATATGTATGTATACAATTATGTATATGTAAATATATAGATAAACAAAAAAGGAAAACTAGTTGTGCAGGAACAGCTGCTCAAGATATTGGCATACCAATTGCTAAAATGGGCTGTTGTCAATCAGGCAGTGGTGGATCGTATTTTCAGCCACTGGGGCCAGCCATGCTAAAACCTATTTGCTACCACCCCCAGGACCAAATGCAGTAGCTTCTTTGTCCTGATCCTGTGTGAGAGGGAGTCCCTGTGGGATGCTATGGTCCACATTTGGTTCCCAGGTCTACTGTATGCTTATCCTCCTAATCCCCCATACAAAAATTCTCTAGCATGCAACATGGTGCAAGGCAAAAGTGATCATCATTGCTCCCTTTTGGCCTTGAGTGCTGGATCCCATTCTTGACCAAGTCTCTCACCCATCTGGCAAGCCTCACATGGACATTACAGTCCTGAAATTAACTGCATGGTTTCTCCAGTTCCCACAGTGGTGAGGCAGTCCATGCTCTCGTCCCCGGTTTGTGATACCCTAACATCCTTTCAGAAACTCTCCATTAGGAACGTTTACAAAAGTAAATGGAAGAGATTTTCTGTATGGGCATCTAACATGAATATAGGTCCATTTTCTCCCTGCTATTTTAGATTTTTTAGATGGTCTCTTGTGATGGGGCTAGAGAGTCCACCATTAAAGTTAAAATGACTGCCGTCTCATATTTGTACATTGGAGAAAAACAGACTCCTCTTACTTTGAAGTTGCCTAAAGCCTTTCTAAAGGATACTTTTCTTTTTTGCCCCCTTTAAGAGATCATGTTCCACTTTGTGACATTACCCTTTTACTTCCAGTCTTGGCAAAACTCCTTTTTGAACCAGCTATGACTGCAGAGTTAAAGTATCTTTCCAGAATACACATTTTCTGGTAGGTACTACCTCCACTTGAAGAGTTTCAGAGCTTCAATCCCACTCTTGTAAACTGCCTTCATTGATTTTTCTTAAAGATAGGGTATCATATCAAACTAACCCATACATTTCTTCCCAAGGGGGCTGTGGAGTTCAGTTTGAATCAAACTGTTAATCTACCTGTTTTCTTCACAAATTTTTCCATTAAAGGAGAGTATACTTTACATTTGATTTTTGATTTTGATTTGATTGTTTGACAACTGAGATTTTACATACATTGAGACCACCTCTGTTTCCTTTACTTTAGTCAAACTGGGAAAAGGGGGTTCTAAGGTGAAACTGTCCAGGTGAGTGTCTGAATACATTTCATACACATATAAGGAAAAAGGTTTAAGCATTGCCCTGTAATCTGAGAGCAGTAGCCAGTTCTACAATCTTTTTCTTAATGGTGCGTTTTGATGTCTGTGCAGCAGCTGTTTGGTTTGCTTTGCATTCTTTTATATCCCACTACAACCTGGACTTACATTCTAGGTCTAGCTCTTCTTTTGGTTCCACCATCCTCCGGCATATCTTTCCATGAGACCTGCCAGAGTTTATAGTGGCTGGGGACTCTGTCCCATCAGTTGAGGACTGATGGAAGAAACATCAGATACAAAAGTTATGTCCTTACAATCATAGATTCATATTGTATTCTTTCTGCTTCAACTTTCACTCCTGACCAAATTGTTATTTTCTCTCTTTGGGCTGCCATTCAACCTCATTGTACCTATCAGGAGCTTTATCTTGTTACAAACATCATCTTTACCCCTAGTGTATATTTGTGATATACCAAAAAACAAATAACCAGATGTAAGAAAGGAGTATGCCAAACTAAATTTTACGCATTTCGTCCTCTTTAATTTCCATGAACTTCTTCAGAAATGTCATCCTGAGACAATGAACCATTTAAATACAATCAAAAGTCATTTCATGTGATCTAAACTGACCAATACAGCTTAATACTTAATTAATCCAATTTGATAAGTGTTCAAACAATGAAAATACTTCAATTTTATAAAAAGTTAATTAAATAAATGTGTTATATTGAATACATCATTTATACCATTTTAAAAATGAAAAAAAATATTACTTTTAAAAATTATTATTATGTACAAGTAGTGTTATAACCTTTGCGCTTTTAAAAAGCACTTTATATTTATAGTGTCATTTAAACCAGGAAGCTGGTCTGCATTGAGCATAATCTGCCACAAGGTTTCTTTACAGTCTAACACGACTTTAAAGTCTCCACTAAATAAGTCATCATTTACTTTTTGCACGAAGTATCGGAGACCATCCATGTGCAACTAACAGTGGGCAAGACTGATTTTCAGTTTATAGCATCCTACAGACCACCCTCTCAAAGTCAGGAATCCCATTCAGCTTTCCTGAAAACATTGGAGAACATGAAGATCTCTCCGAACACCATTATATTGGGTGACTTCAACTACCCAAACATTGACTGGAAGCACAACTCAAGCCCCAGCACCTTAGCCCAAAGATTCCTGGGAATTATAAACTCAAATGCTATGGAACAACTAGTCACCACTCCCACAAGAGGGGACAACATACTAGACCTGATCATTACCAACATGGGGACTCTATGCTCCACACCAGAAGTATATCCCTCATTGGTAAGATCAGACCATAAATTAATTTCACTGGATGTCCACATCCCAACCCCACCCCCAGCCCAGAAAACCACAGTGAAAAACTTCTCAAAAGCGAACTTCTCACTTCTCAAAACAGAAGTGGAATCCTTCAAGGCCCCAGGGCCAGTGGAAACTACAGCCCAAACTGCAGAATCCTATATAAATGCATCCTACGGACATCTCCAGGAATGCATGTCTCCAGGAATGCATGGATCATGCTGTCCCAAAGAAAACCAAGACCCAATCATCCAAAGGCAGGCGTCCAGTCTGGTGGACCCCTGCCATAAATAAACTCTACAACAGAAGGAGGAAGCTACTACATGATAGAGCAAAATCCCTAATAGGGAAGGCATCTCTGATCAGTACTAGCAAAAACTTACGATCCCTGATAAAATCCTCCAAGGCCAGCATCGAGAGAAAAATTGCACAGGACACCAAAGACAATCATAAGGCTTTTTTCAGTTATGTTATAAACCTGCGATGCAACTCCCAGACTTGTTCTGAGTTGATTCTAAATTACAAAAAATACACTGAACCCACAGACATCGCCAATATCCTGGAAGACAGGTTCAGTGCAAACTTCTCCACCCCCTCCTCCCCAAAAGAGCAAGTATCTATCCCGGCAGAGGGCTGCCTCCCAAACATCTCAGATGTTCAGGTGAAGGCTGCCCTCTCCAAAGCAAAAAACGCTGCTTCCATGGGACCAGATGGCGTCCCAGGTTGCGTCCTACATGAACTACAAGAGGAACTAATCCCTCAAATAAAACAAACAGCCATACAATCTCAGCCTCACTACAGGATATGTGCCCACAGAATGGCGTACAGCAACAGTGGTCCCACTCCACAATGGTGGAGCCTTTACGGACCCTGGAGCCTCTACGGACCCTGGAAACTATCGCCCCATAAGCCTGACTAGCTTAATCTGCAAGGCTATGGAGAGGATCATCATGGAGCTCATAAACAAAGACATTGGGGACCTACAGACACTAGATCCTGCCCAGTTCGGCTATGTCAAGGGCAGATCCTGCCTTTTGAACCTGGTTGACTTCTTTGAAACAGTCACCAAAGCCATAGATGAAGGGAAGGTAGTCCACACAGCCTATCTGGACCTTGCAAAGGCATTTGACACAATACCCCACTCGGGCATCATAGATAAGCTATCCAGCTTAAATATAAACCCCTATGTCACAAGATGGGTCACAAACTGGCTCAAAGACAGAACCCACAGAGTGAGAGTTGCTGGAGCCATGTCAGACTCGAAACCGGTCACAAGTGGCATCCCACAGGCTTCTGTCCTGGGACCACTCTTGTTCAGTATATACTTTTCCGAGGTACAGACAAACGTGGGAGGACTATGGCTCACCAAGTTCACAGACAACTGCAAACTGGGCACCATAATCAACTCTCCAGCTGACACAAACATCCTTCAAAAAGGTCTCACAGAGACAGATAACTGGTGCCAGAGCCATGGTTTAAAGCTAAATGCCAAAAAATGTATAGTCATACCCTTTGGCAAAAACAATGTGCCCACAAATTACCACATAGGCAGAAACCCATTAAGTACAGAGAAAGTTATTAGGGACCTGGGGACCCAAGTTGATAGCAATCTCTCCTTTGAAAACTACATTGCCAAAGTGGTTAGAAAGACCTTCTACATAGCCCACCTCATCACAAAGGGTTTCACATCTAGATCAAGAGAGGTAATCGTGCCCTTTATTCATCCCTCATCAGGCTCATCATAGAATACAATGCCCCTTTGGGATGTACCTTACCCGACACCTGCAGCAATTAGAAAGACCCCAAAAGTATCTCACCAAGAGGATCAAGGGTCTCAAACAGATGCCATATGCTGCTCGGTTAAAAAACTCCAGCTCTACTCAGTTGCATACCGCCTACTTGAGGCGATCTATGCCTGACATACAAAGCTATGTCAAATCCAGAATTAATGGACATGCTCCACCTCAGTAAATCTAAATCCCTTAGAGCCACACACTCGAGGGACTTGAACCTCAGCACAGAAATAAATAGAACTTGCTGGAGGGACAGGTTCATAACCCAGAGGCTCCCTTCGCTCTGGAATAGAATTCCAGTTCATGTGAGGCAGAGCACCTCACTGAATCTCTTCAAGAAGAATCTCGATAAGTGGATGGGGGATCGTAGGTTTGTCCCAGGGATTACTCCCGTGTCACTATTAGACAGAGGCACAGTAAACTAAACCTTAAAAAGGGCACAGTATACTCAAATCAAGGGGTGGCGTAAGCCATACAGAATCGGGCTAGGCTTATAATTGCCCCAGGGCAGATAGCCTAGTATGAACCTATGAATCTATAATACTGAAAATGTAAACTTTTTGAAATTCAAACATTTAGTTGCATGCTTTGCTAATGCGTTAGCCATATCTTTTTTTCTACTAGCCAAAGTATGTTCATAAATTCGCCTATTCGAGGTTCTAATAGTTTTTCCTATGTAATAATGCTCACATGTGTTACATAAAGCAGCATAAACCACATTTTTTGACTTACAAGTGTAATGTCCCTTACTGTGAATAACCCTGTTCAAATGTTTAAAGAAAACTGTATTACTACCAGAGATGTACCTACATTGTTTACAAGATCCACAAGGAAATGTACCATATTTAGATTTAAAATTGTCACTAGCTTCAGTGGACTTGTAACTATTTCTTTCAAGCATTGTTTTCATGTTCACAGTCTTCTTATACGTAAAAAGTGGAACTTTACCTATAACTTTGCATAATTCAGTATTACCCAATATTACTTTCCAATTATTACTAATGATCTCTCTAATAAAAACCATTTCATCTGAAATTGGAATGGGAAAGGCTAATCTATAAGTGCTACAAACTTTGTCATTCTTGTTCCTAGAAATATTTACATCCATGATTTGGTGTAGTATTGGACGTGCTTTGTCCACCCTCAGTTTAGTAACTTTGTTTAATATCTGACTTATCCAAACTGTATCATACCCTCTTTCTACAAAGAAATTTGTAAGTTTGGCAGTTTCGTCTAGGAAGATATCATCTCTACTAGTTAAACGACTCAGTCTAATAAACTGACCCTTGACTACACCACGTTTCATAAATTTAGGATGTAAGCTATCGTGGTGTAGATACTGGTTCACAAAAGTGGACTTCCTGAAAATACTACTTTCAAAATGTGTGTGTTCATTATTCAAACTCAAGTGTAAATCCAGAAAGTCTATACTAACACCAAAATGACCTAAAGTGAACTTCAAAAAGTCAGTCGAGTCATTTAGATAATCAACAAATATTTTGCAAGATTCAAAATCTCCAACCCATAAAAAAATCAAATCATCTATGTATCTTTTGTAAAATACAATATTTTTAGATAATGGATGTAAATCTAGAAATTTTACTTCCCACATTGCCATAACTAAATTTGCAAAACTGGGAGCTACTCTAGACCCCATTGCAACACGTGATACCTGTTGGAAATGTGTTTTTTCGAATGTAAAAAAATTATTTTCTAATACTAAATTCATTAAAGTACGTATAGTGTTGACCTTAATGTTGTCTAAATCTGTGTGACCACTTAAATATTCCCTTAAAATTTCTACACCAATAATCTGATCAATACTTGTATATAAAGATGTAACATCTAATGATGCAAAATTAAAGACAGAACCTTCATATTTGAACTGGCTTAAACTTTCCAATAGATGCCAAGAATCTCTCAAATAAGACTTTGTCTTTTGTACTATTGGATTTAACTGTTTATCAAGCCAGATAGAAATAGATTCTGTCTTTGAAAACTTGCAGACACTATTGGCCTAAATGGTATTTCTTCTGTATGCTTGTGCAATTTAGGGATACGAAATAGTGTAGCAAGTTTTGGATATTCAATAAGTAAATAGTCATACACAGAATAATCAATGTTACCTTGACTGAATAGGTCAAACAAACTTGCATCAACTCTTTGAAAACTCTTGGCAATATATTATCTGGTGACTGTCTTATAACACGTTTCATCTTTTAACAAAGAATTTATTGCTTTACTATAGTCTACAAACTTCATTATAACTATAGTTCCACCTTTATCGGCTTTCATAATACGCCAATCTTTGTTACTAGTTAACTTGTCAAGGGCCTTAGCCTCAAAATATGTCAAATTGGATTCATTACTATTAAAAAATCCAATTTTTCTAAAATCTTGTTCACAAATATTGCCAAAAACTGTCAGAGTAGAATGCAATAATGGATTGAATGTACTTCTTTTATTACATTATTCTACACCATGCTCAGTGTCAGTCATACCATCAAAAATATATTTAAGATTCAATTTCCTTAAATACATCTTAAAATCAACTATGAGTCTAGGAATATTTACTCTGTTTGATGGAATGAAAGAAAAACCTTTTTGTAGCACAGATACAACTTCATTGGGCAGCTCTTCATTTGTTAAATTACACACAGTTATGTTATAGTTCAGTTCTTTTTTCGACTTTTGCCCTTCCCTCTGCTTCTCGTTTGAACCTTCCCAGACCATCTTGGGGTTTTTTTGTTCCCAGTCTTGTCCATCAGAAAAGGACCAGACTTGTTAGTGGTGGAAACTACATGAGCATAGGATGTACCAGCTTGAGCATTTTCTAAGGACAAAGTTCCACTTTTATTACTTTCATTGTCGGTCTGCTGTAAACCTTGCAACCTATTGTCACAATTCAAGTCTTTTACACCACTATTCAGTATGTCTGAACCCGCTGGCCTGACATCGTCAGATTTGACTTCCTTTTTATTCAAAGGATAAGCTGTATTTGATGGTATGAGTGACACTGAGCATGGTGTAGAAGAATGTAATAAAAGAAGTACATTCAATCCATTATTGCATTCTACTCTGACAGTTTTTGGCAATATTTGTGAACAAGATTTTAGAAAAATTGGATTTTTTAATAGTAATGAATCCAATTTGACATCTTTTGAGGCTAAGGCCCTTGACAAGTTAACCAGTAACAAAGATTGGCGTATTATGAAAGCCGATAAAGGTGGAACTATAGTTATAATGAAGTCTGTAGACTATAGTAAAGCAATAAATTCTTTGTTAAAAGATGAAACGTGTTATAAGACAGTCACCAGATAATATATTGCCAAGAGTTTTCAAAGAGTTGATGCAAGTTTGTTTGACCTATTCAGTCAAGGTAACATTGATTATTCTGTGTATGACTATTTACTTATTGAATATCCAAAACTTGCTACACTATTTGGTATTCCTAAATTGCACAAACATACAGAAGAAATACCATTTAGGCCAATAGTGTCTGCAAGTTTTTCAAAGACAGAATCTATTTCTATCTGAAAGGAAATTGAATCTTAAATATATTTTTGATGGTATGAGTGACACTGAGCATGGTGTAGAAGAATGTAATAAAAGAAGTACATTCAATCCATTATTGCATTCTACTCTGACAGTTTTTGGCAATATTTGTGAACAAGATTTTAGAAAAATTGGATTTTTTAATAGTAATGAATCCAGTTTGACATCTTTTGAGGCTAAGGCCCTTGACAAGTTAACTAGTAACAAAGATTGGCGTATTATGAAAGCCGATAAAGGTGGAACTATAGTTATAATGAAGTCTGTAGACTATAGTAAAGCAATAAATTCTTTGTTAAAAGATGAAGCGTGTTATAAGACAGTCACCAGATAATATATTGCCAAGAGTTTTCAAAGAGTTGATGCAAGTTTGTTTGACCTATTCAGTCAAGGTAACATTGATTATTCTGTGTATGACTATTTACTTATTGAATATCCAAAACTTGCTACACTATTTGGTATTCCTAAATTGCACAAACATACAGAAGAAATACCATTTAGGCCAATAGTGTCTGCAAGTTTTTCAAAGACAGAATCTATTTCTATCTGGCTTGATAAACAGTTAAATCCAATAGTACAAAAGACAAAGTCTTATTTGAGAGATTCTTGGCATCTATTGGAAAGTTTAAGCCAGTTCAAATATGGAGGTTCTGTCTTTAATTTTGCATCATTAGATGTTACATCTTTATATACAAGTATTGATCAGATTATTGGTGTAGAACTTTTAAGGGAATATTTAAGTGGTCACACAGATTTAGACAACATTAAGGTCAACACTATATGTACTTTAATGAATTTAGTATTAGAAAATAACTTTTTTACATTCGAAAAAACACATTTCCAACAGGTATGAGGTGTTGCAATGGGGTCTAGAGTAGCTCCCAGTTTTGCAAATTTAGTTATGGCAATGTGGGAAGTTAAATTTCTAGATTTACATCCATTATCTAAAAATATTGTATTTTACAAAAGATACATAGATGATTTGATTTTTTTATGGTGTGGAGATTTTGAATCTTTCAAAATATTTGTTGATTATCTAAATGACTCGACTGACTTTTTGAAGTTCACTGTAGGTCATTTTGGTGTTACTATAGACTTTCTGGATTTACACTTCAGTTTGAATAACGAACACACACATTTTGAAAGTAGTATTTTCAGGAAGTCCACTTTTGTGTACCAGTATCTGCACCACGATAGCTTACATCCTAAATTTATGAAACGTGGTGTAGTCAAGGGTCAGTTTATTAGACTGAGTCGTTTAACTAGTAGAGATGATATCTTCCTAGACGAAACTGCCAAACTTACAAATTTCTTTGTAGAAAGAGGGTATGATAAAGTTTGGATAAGTCAGATATTAAACGAAGTAACTAAACTGAGGGTGGACAAAGCACGTCCAATACTACACCAAATCATGGATGTAAATATTTCTAGGAACAAGAATGAGAAAGTTTGTAGCACTTATAGATTAGCCTTTCCCATTCCAATTTCAGATGAAATTATTTTTATTAGAGAGATCATTAGTAATAATTGGAAAGTAATATTGGGTAATACTGAATTATACAAAGTTATAGGTAAAGTTCCACTTTTTACGTATAAGAAGACTGTGAACATGAAAACAATGCTTGAAAGAAATAATTACAAGTCCATTGAAGCTAGTGACAATTTTAAATCTAAATATGGTACATTTCCTTGTGGATCTTGTAAACAATGTAGGTACATCTCTGGTAGTAATACAGTTTTCTTTAAACATTTGAACAGGGTTATTCACAGTAAGGGACATTACACTTGTAAGTCAAAAAAAATGTGGTTTGTGCTGCTTTATGTAACACATGTGAGCATTATTATATAGGAAAAACTATTAGAACCTTGAATAGGCGAATTTATGAACATACTTTGGCTAGTAGAAAAAAAGATATGGCTAACGCATTAGCAAAGCATGCAACTAAATGTTTGAATTTCAAAAAGTTTACATTTTCAGTATTAGAAAAAGTAAATGATGACTTATTTAGTGGAGACTTTAAAGTCATGTTAGAATGTAAAGAAACCTTGTGGCAGATTATGCTCAATGCAGACCAGCTTCCTGGTTTAAATGACACTATAAATATAAAGTGCTTTTTAAAAGCACAAAGGTTATAACACTACTTGTACATAATAATAATTTTTAAAAGTAATTTTTATTTTCATTTTTAAAATGGTATAAATGATGTATTCAATATAACACATTTATTTCATTAACTTTTTATAAAATTGAAGTATTTTCATTGTTTGAACACTTATCAAATTGGATTAATTAAGTATTAAGCTGTATTGGTCAGTTTAGATCACATAAAATTACTTTTGATTGTATTTAAATGGTTCATTGTCTCAGGATGACATTTCTGAAGAAGTTCATGGAAATTAAAGTGGACAAAACGCGTAAAATTTAGTTTGGCATACTCATTTCTTACATCTGGTTATTTATTTTTTTTCGTGTGTTACATTATAAATGGGTACCGATTATGTTTCTGTATTAATCAGGCAAACTCAGTCTGAGGTATTCAGTTGATGGAAGGGTATTAAGGGTAGGGGAGGAGCCTGGACCTTGGATCCAAAAGTCTAGAGCTGCCAATGACGGATCCATACTGATTTGATAGCCCCATGAGCTGTGGAGGATGGAAGAATACAATGCAGATCGAGTGTTTGGGTAAGTACATAATTTTCATTTCTCCACCCCTGTTAATGGCCATCATATGATTTCCTGCTTCTAATATGTAAATTTGCTGTTCAAAGTTGCATTACTGTAAAACCTAGTACTGGACTGGAGTGATTGTAAAATCCTGCAAAAGGATGGATTTTCTTGTAGTTTAGTAGTGGAAACCTGTTAATGAGAACCAGCTCAACAGAGTAAGAAACAGTATGCCCTGTATGAGGACTGCATGTATGCATATAGACTGAGGTTTAAGATATTAAAATAAGAGATTTGTTAAAAAGAATTCACAGCATAACAAACTTCTCTTTGTATTGTTTCATAAAGAAATTTGTATAACTGCATCAGCTATAACAAGAAAACCATATTCACATAAATTAGATTTAAATCAATAACAATTCCTTCCTCAGTACAGATGGTGACTGGAATGAGGATGATATTTCAGACCAGATGGATGTCATTTTCGCTTTCAAGGTTATAGGGAGGATAATTACTTCTCCATCAAAAGCTAAATCTCAAGCTCAGTTAATGTTGGCTTCATGCCTGGACACCCCTTCTATTGCTCTTTAGCCCAGTCGCATCTCCAAGGGTCAGAGTCAAACTGCAGGTCTCAAGAGATCAGCTCACGTGCCACTGCAGTCCTCTGAAGTCTCAGATAACCCACCATCTGATTTTTCAAGAAAGAGGAAGGGTAAGAGTGGGCACTTATATTCTTTGGCAGAGTCAATAACCTTGAACTCAGATGAGAGGGAGTGATGTTCTTCGTGTTTCACTGTTGCAGTCATCACATTTGAGTTATCTGCTTGCAGTAGCCCTCAGTCGGCCTGATTATCAAAGTCTTGGGTCCTGCTTCGGTTGTTGTCTCATCTTCTGTGACGTCAGGTAATCAGGGGTATAAAGCATGCAGCCGACAGCATTACATCCGTCTTTCTTGCCGTGCGGTGCTTGAAGCAGAAGCAGTTCGCAAGTGCCGGTCGGCCGACTCCTGAAATTTTCGTTTTCGAGTTTCAGAAGCGAAGTCTTCAACTAAAGCTAAGTGCCCCATTGGGGAAACTTTTCTTGCACTAAACTGATGTCAGTAAAAGTCAATAATTGTATTTCTTGTGGAAAGCAAATACCTCATAAAGATTTTCATTCGTACTGTATTCCTTGCCTAGGCCCTGACCACGACGTACCTCGCTGTCGGTTTTGTGCCTTATTTAAACAACGAACTATTTGTCATCTGTATATTTATGCTTCTAAATATTTTGGTACTCAGTTCAGTTATCCAGATATGTCTTCGGTAAGCCATCCGACTACTGACATTCCTAAAAAACGCAAAGATAAAGACAGAGACAGGCCGCCTAGGTCCAAAGCTGCCAACGATTCTTCTCCTAAGCTAGTCGCCAGTTCGCCGGTACTCAGTGAGGCGCTTTCGCAGCCCCTGATACCTGCTACTTCAGATTCACAGGCCTCTACTGAGAACCATTCGGAGTCCGGTATGCCGCAAGATGCTTCAACTGTGGAACCTGTAGATGTCTCTACCTTGAATGGGTCCAGAGCCACTGTGCAAGCACCGGCTTCTGAGGGTGTATTCAGGCCTAATGACTTGCATATTAAACCAACGCCATCTTCAAGGCCTAAAACTCGAACAATGCCCAGAAAACCAATGCCCAGATCACATGGTCAGGCTTCTATGCTTAAAAAACAAATGATAAGAATGGCTGAAGACTTTATTACTTTAATCAGGGGAAGCCAACCTTCCCCCTCTAAGAGACCTAGGACTGAATTTGCTTATGATACTTCTGACCAGGATTCTGAAATTTCTGTTTCCACTGATGACCAGGATTTACCCTTATCTATCTATGAGGATTCTGATGCATTGGACTCTATTCCCTCTGCCCCCCCCCCGGAGGATTTCTTTTTTGGTGAAACCTTGCATACTCTTAGGGAGCATTTTTGCTGGGAAAGCCAGGATTTCTCTGATTCTAAAAAGAGGCTTAGGGATTTCTTACTCCTGCCCCAACACAAGCCTTTAGCTATCCCTCCTGTACTAGACATTGTTGATGATGCCTTTTTGGAATCTAGCTTGGCCCCTGACTCTTTACTTCCTGCTCCCAGAAAACCTGATAGATATTACAGGGTTCCTGACTCTCACAAGTTCCTTTTTAAAAATCCTACTGCGGATCCTGAGACCATTTTACAGGGACCCAAGGGCATTAAGGCTACTACTGCCAAAAATCCTACCCCCTCTGATAGAGATTCCATGGAGCTGGATAGATGGGGTAAGAAGGTATACACTTCTGCAACCTTGGCCATTAGGGTCTTAAACTGCCAGTTTCATATGTTAAAGTATCAGCAGCATATTATTGGATTGCTTGAACAGAAAATGATGTTGATTCCTGACTGTGCTGAAAATAAGGATTTACAGGATTTAATGCATTCTGCTGAACATGTTGGAAAACATACTTTGCAATGCGGTTTTGAATCACTAGAGGCATCTTACAGTGCTGCTGTCACTGGGTCTGTACTTCGAAGGCATGCTTGGCTTAAGGAGCAATCTTTGCCAGATCATGTTAAAGCTAAATTGCTGGAGGCTCCCTTAAATCAGGACCACCGGTTTGACAACAAAGCAGAAGAAGTTTTTAAAAAGATGGAGGAAAAAGCTAAATCTATGCAAACCGTTAAACATTTTCTACAAGTACAGCCTCCAAGATTTAGTAGGCATTGGCCATCTAAGAATTGGTCCTTTCCTGCCTCTTCCACGCCTTTTCAATCCAAACCCAGAACCAGAAGAACACCCAGGCTTCAGTCTCAGGGTACTCACAGGACTAAGCAGTGAGGGGCTCCCACTTCCAAATCAGGGAGTAGTAAGACTTCCCTCTATGGTAAGCTGCCTCAATGACTTAACTTTAAAACTTCCAAGCACTTCTCATCTGACTGCTCCTTTAGGGGGAAAGATTGCCCTGCAGGCAAAAAACTGGGAACTCATTACCCAGGACAAATGGGTTTTAAATATAGTTTCCCAAGGATACATATTTCACTTCCACACCTTACCAACCCCAAACAGTTGGCCAGATCTAACCCCAAATCAGTGGGCAGAGGCTCAAAAGCAAGTACTCTCTCTCTCTTAAGCATAAAGGCTATTCAAACTGTGCCAGAAGAGGAAAAGGGACAAGGTTTCTACTCAAGACTCTTCCTGGTACCCAGAAAAGACAACTCACGGTGTCCTTTCCTGGAACTTTCTATCCTAAACACCTTTTTGGTGATTCCAAAATTCAGGATGCTAACTCTTTACCAGTTGCTTCCTATGCTAGGCAGGAATGCCTGGTTGGCAACACTGGATTTAAAGGATGCCTACCTGCACATCTCAATCAGGGAATCTTGCAGAAGATACCTACGCTTCAAAGCAGGCTACATGCACTATCAGTTCTCTGCACTGCCCTTTGGCTTATCTACTGCGCCCAGGGTATTCACAAAGTGCCTAGCTCCAGTCATTGCATTTTGCAGGCAAATAAATATTCAGATATACCCATACCTGAATGATTGTCTAATTCAGGCAGAAAGCCAGGACATACTTTTGAATCATCTGGCATTTGTAGAAAAGGTGCTAACTTGTCTGGGGTACACCATAAACGAAAATAAATCACATCTTGTATCCTGTCAACAAATTATATTCCTGGGAGCAAGTTTGAACACAACTTCCCAGATGGCTTTCCTCACTCCAGAGAAACAAATTCATATGACAACTTACTTCAAACTAATGGCCACAAAAACCCTGCTATCTGCAAGGCAAATACTGCAAGCCTTGGGGTTCATGGCCTCCTGCATTCTGCTAATTCCATATGCAAGACTGCATATGAGGAAACTACAATGGTATCTAAAAACCCTATGGTGACAACATTCTCAGGATCTAGAAGCAATGATTCCTATCATATCTTGCCTACAGTTAGAGTTCCTTTGGTGAGCAGAGGCCTGCCACCAAAACAACGGACTACCATTCACTCTAGCCCCTGCTGCCCAAACCCTAACAACAGACGCATCAGACTATGCATGGGGGTCTCACCTGGCAGGGAAGTGCATTCAGGCCAAATGGAACCCAAGTCAAATGCACCTGCATATCAATCAAAAAGAAATGTTAGCTGTACAGAATGCTCTGACAGCCTTCAAGGACCACATTCTTCCAGGACAATTAATGGTAAAGATGGACAACACCACTGTTATGTGGCACATAAACAAGCTGGGGGGGTACCCATTCTTACCCCCTCTGCAGACTAGCCATGGCTCTGTGGAACACAGCCTTGAGCTACCAAGTGCATCTACAGGCTCAGTTCCTGCTAGGAAAACTAAATACACTGGCAGACGAACAAAGCAGAAATCTCATGTACCCACACGAGTGGAAACTGCAACCAAAGACTTTCAACATGTTGATAAACAAATGGGGGAGCCCAGCTATAGACCTGTTTGCCTCCCCCAGAACTACCAATTGGACAAATTCTGTACAAGGACTCCCCACAAACAAGCTTGGAAAATGGATGCTCTGTCCTTCAGCTGGAAAAATCTGTCAGTTTATGCCTTTTCTCCTCTGCCTGTCCTCTCCAGAGTGCTACTAAAGATCAAACAGGACAAACCAAGGATGATACTGATTGCACCAGATTGGCCACGCCAGCACTGGTACTCCCTCTTACATAGTGTGTCACTGCTGGCTTCATGACACCTGCCTCAGACCCCTACCCTGCTGTCTCAGCAGGAGAGCCAGATTCTGCACCCTCAGCTTCAAACCCTGAACCTGTCAGCCTGGCTAATTACCTAATCTCTCCGTTATCATCCCTCAGTAAACAAGTGTTGGATGTCATTTTGGAGGCAAGGAGGCCTAGTACTAGAAAATCTTATGCTGAAAAATGGAAAAGATTCTGTGCCTGGAACCAAACTCAAGGGATGGGCACAGCAGCACCCAATTTACCTCATATTCTTCAATACTTAACTGAGATGCTTCACAAGGGCCTTTCTTTTTCCTCCATCAAAATTCATGCCTCAGCCATTTCAGCTCATTACAACACAGAACCACCGCTCTTCTCTCATCCTCTGCTCAAGCAGTTCCTCAGAGGGGCCGCAAACTTAAGACCACCCAGGAGAGCCCCAACTCCAGCCTGGGACCTTAACTTTGTATTGGAAAAACTCACTCTTCCTCCTTTTGAGCCAGCTGCAAGTGCAGAGTTAAAATTTCTTTCTTGGAAAACAGCCTTCCTTGTAGCAATCACTTCAGCAAGAAGGGTATCTGAATTACAGGCCCTTATGGCAGTGGAGCCTTTCATCATCTTTCATGCGGACATGGCGTCCCTCAAGACCAATCCCTCCTTCATGACCAAGGTAGTATTCAGTGTGGCTCTTAATCAGTTCATTCATTTGCCAACCTTCTTTTCTAATCCACAGAACAAAGGGGAACAGATACTGCACTCCTTAGATGTGCACAGACAACTTAGATTTTACTTGGACAGGACTAAACCTGAAAGGAAATTTGAACAACTGCTGGTGGCATTTGCTGCAGGGGCAGAGGGGAAGGCTGTTTCAAAACAAACCATTTCTAAATGGATAGTCCATTGCATTCATTTCTGCTATACGCACCATGGAAAACCTATCCCACAGGGGATTAGACCACATTCAACCAGGGCTGCATCTACCTCTGCAGCCTTTCTCAGAGGTGTCCCTACCAGGGACATCCTAGAAGCTGCTACCTGGAGTTCTGTACATACTTTCACCAAGCATTACCATTTGCCACTTTTCTCTAAATCCAGAGCTGACTTTGCCACTGCAGTCTTGCAGGGCCTTATAGCTGGTCCTAATGCTATCTAAATTCCTCCTCCCATCCTTAGCTTTGGGAATTTACCCAAATGTGATGATGTATACTTATCCCCTTTGGGAAAAAACATGTACCCGTGAATTACCACATCAGTGGCAGTACACTAAACACCGAAAGTGTGATAAGAGACTTAGGGACATAGGTGGACAGTGGTCTTACCTTCAATAACTACATCGCCACAACAGTCAGGAAATCCTTCTATGTGGCACGCCTCATCACTAAGGGCTTTTCATCCAGAAAAAAGGAGGTCATTGTCCCACTGTACTCATCCCTCATTAGACCCATTATAGAATACAATGCCCCATTTGGTATGTACCTCTCAAGACATCTGTAACAACTGGAAAGGCCGCAGAAGTACCTCACTAAAAGAATTACAGGCCTAAAGCAGATGCCCTATGCTGACTGCCTTAAAAAACTCCATCTATACTCTGTCGCATATTGTCTACTCCGAGGTGATCTCTGCTTAACATACAAGGCCATGTCAAACTCAGAGCTGTTGGACATGCTACACTTAAAGAAATCCCAATCCCTCAGAGCCACATGCTCCACAGATCTAAACCTTGTCATCACAATAAACAAAACATGCTGGAGGGATGGGTTCCTGACCTAGAGACTCCCCAGACTCTGGAATAGACTGCTCATATATGTCAAGCAGAACGCCTCTTTGTTCCTCTTCAAAAGGAACCTTGATGATTGGATGGAAGAAAGGAAATTCACTCCGGGGATCACGTCAGTCACTCTACTAGACAGGCGTTCAGGGAAGTAAATAGTGTGGGAAGAAATAGCCAGGGAATTGTTATGGCTAGGCTTGTATAGGCCCTAGGGATGATAGCCTAGTACCAACCTATGAACTTATGACTGCAACAGTGAAACAGGAAGAACAGAGTACAGTTGTGTACATTTACCATAAATGTAGATGTTTGAGTGTATTCACTGTTGCAGTCCTGGTTACCCTCCCTCCAGCCCCCTGACTTCTTTTGGCTATACCTCTAGTCTCCTTTATTATGTTTAAAAGCTTTTTGGTGTATTTGCTTTTTTGTTGGAGGTATAACCTTGCATATATATATATATATATATATATATATATATATATATATATATATATATATATATATATAATTGCTTCCCATTGGGGGGGCACCTGACATCTGGGGCAAGAAAACTGCTGTAATGGCGTCGGCTGCATGCTTTATACCCCTGACTACCAGACGTCACGGAAGATGAGACAGCAGCCGATGCAGGACCCAAGACACTGATAATCAGGCCGACTAAGGGCTACTGAAAGCAGATAACCCAAATGTGATGACTGCAACAGTGAATACACTTGAACATCTACATTTATGGTAAGTGTACACAACTGTACTTTCCCCACAGTCTTGCCTGCAGGGTATTATCTTTGGTGAATTTTGGAACTTTTGTTCCAGAGAGGAAATTGACACACAGACCCCTCCTCCCTTCTCTGGATGAGGAGGTTCTGTTTTATTCCTATGGTTCGACTCCCTCTGTGTCTTGGGTGCTTTTGGCAGACCGTTTCATTGATTTGTCTGTCAGGAGGTCATGGCAAGAGCCCATATCATGTGAGGGTATACCTAGGAAGCAGCATAACATTGTGAGGCCCAACCCCCAAGGATGGACAATTCTGGTTGAGGGGACTACTGGCAGATTCCGTTATTGTGTCTGCAGCCATTAAAAAAGAACTGATTAAAGATACGGTTATGGTTCATTCACCCAACAGAGAGTCTCAGCCAATGGACAGTGTTGGTAAGTGGTTGCATGCTTCTGGCACTTTTGTGATCAAAGCCCTGCAATATTCCACCCACATGAGCAGAATTTAGAGGGACATAGCCACACAAGGATTAGAATCGCTGAGAATACCCCTACACCAGAATTAAGTGCAACAGCTAGAAACCACTTTGAATGCTATGTAAAACATCAAAAATCTCCTCATGCAGCTCATGTGTAATGCAGTCAATGGAGCAGCCTGTGGAACGGGGTCATTTATGAGATGCCTT
This sequence comes from Protopterus annectens, assembly GCF_019279795.1. NCBI lineage: Eukaryota > Metazoa > Chordata > Ceratodontiformes > Protopteridae > Protopterus > Protopterus annectens. Next base: position 165,954,352 of record NC_056737.1, read on the forward strand.
GTCTAGCTCCACTTATGTGATCTAGATGATAATCTTAAAGCATGCTTTACCAATGCCCCATATGATGGATCCTCCATATTAGATCTGGTGGCCAAGGAAAGCATACAGAAGTGTGAATCAAATGGCAAGACAGTTTCTATCATTGATGTAAGGTTTGAGAACCCCAAAGACCTTACAGCTGGAATGCATCCAAATGGGAGTCCAAATCTTCATTTTAAAGCATTAGCCTTTCGAAAATACTTCTAACAATGGTGGCCCCTTCAGTGAACTCAGATCCAGAGTTCTTGGTAGCCTGCAAAACCAAGGATGTTGTGGGCCATTTTCCAACAGATACCTGTCCCCTGAAGGGCTGCCCTACTGCTCCCCTCTGGAGTCATTCGGTGGTCATCTATCCCTCTATACCCTTGCATGGATGTCCATCATGTAGGACTCCTGGGTACAAGAGATAATATCCAGCAATGGTTACTTATCCTTTTCATCATCCACCTATAGCTACTTAGCCACTTACAGACATGATACCCCATCAGTTGATAGTAGCTGAAAAAGAATCTTTATCCATGCTTCAATAGAGAGAGCCGTCCAGAAGGTCTCGTCAGTCCAGACAGAATCAGGATACTACTCAATATTCTTTTTGGCTCTGAAAAACAGCAAGGACTTCAGATCAGTCTTGGACTTAAGCCACTTCACCATCTTTATAAGAAGGACCCCATTCATAATGGTCGCAATGCAGCTAATTCTGCCATGTCTTCAGGCAAATGACTGGATGTGCTCTGTGGATGTCCAGGATGCTCACCTACACATTTGGATTGCCAAAGTGTTCAGGAGAGTCCTTCAGTGCTGTATTGGGGCCACTGATTACTAGTTCAAAGCCATGCTGTTTGGTCTCACTACAGCCCCTTGGTTGTTTACCAAGTGCTTAAGAATAGTCATAGCTCATCTATGACTCTGATGGAACATAGTGTTCTCCTATTTGGACAATTGGCTCTTAGCAGCCACAACAGAGGATCAAAGGGCTCAAACAGTTGCCATATGCTGCCCGGTTAAAGAAACTTCAGCTCTACTCAGTGGCATACCGCCTGCTCTGAGGCGATCTGTGCCTGTCGTATAAAGCCATGTCCAACCCGGAATTAATGGACATGCTGCACCTCAGAAAATCCAAATCCCATCGAAGCACGACTCGAGAGACTTGAACCTCAGCACTGAAATAAATAGGACATGCTGGAGGGACAGATTCATAACCCAGAGGCTCCCTTCACTCTGGAATAAATTCCCAGTCCAGGTTAGGCAGAGTCCCTCATTGACTCTCTTCAAGAGGAATCTTGATGAGTGGATGGGAGATCATAGGTTTACCCCGGGTATCACTTCTGTGTCACTGTTAGACAGAGGTACAGTATACTAACCTCGAAAAAGGGCATAGCAAAATTAATTTAAAATGGGTGGCGAAAGCCAAACACACTCTGGCTAGGCTTATAAAATGCCCTAGGGCAGATAGCCTAGTATGAACCTATGAACAGCGGAATCCTTGATAAAGTTCCATGGATTGTGTACATCAGCCTTGTTTGTCTTTGGGGATATCAGTCAACAGGGAGTAGTCACTGATATAGTCTTCTCAAGCCATTCCTTTCATCAGCTGCTATCTGGATACTGTGCATCGCATAGTCTGTCTTTTACCAGGCTGGTTTCAGGCTCTGCATTTATCAGTTCAAACCCTTCTTCAGTGCAACAAAACCCATACCTTCTTTGATGTTCATCGTGTTTCACTCTTGCAGTCATTACAATTGGGTTATCCTGCTGGCAGGCTACCCGCAGTCGGCCCGAGTTCCAAAGTCTAGGTCCGGCGTCGGTTGCTGTCGTCTCCTCCCTGACGTCAATGTGCCAGGGGTATAAAAGATGCAGCCAACGCCATTTTCTTCAGTCTTTCTTGCTGCACGGTGCCCGAAGCAAAAGCAGTTCGCAAGTGCCGGTCGGCCGACTCCTGAGATTTTCAAATTCGAATTTCAGATCCGAACTCTTCATTAAAGCTAAGTACCCCATTGGGGAAACTTTTTTCTTGCCCCAGACCGATGTCAGAAAAAGTTAATAATTGTATTTCTTGTGGGAAGCAAATACCTCATAAGGATTTTCATTCTTACTGTATTCCTTGCCTAGGCCCTGACCACGATGTTGCTAGTTGTCGGTTTTGTGCTAGATTTAACCAACGCACTATTAAGCTTCGGTACGATTTTGCATTTCATTACTTTGGCAGAAGATTCAATTATATAATGCCGTTGGAACAGCCGACTACCGGAGTTTATAAAAAGTGCAAAGAAAAAGAAAAGGACAGGCATCCGAGGTCCAAAACCTACGACGAGGCTTCCATTAGGCCTGTCGCCAGTTCGCTGGTTCTCAGTGAGGCGCTTCCACAGCCCCTGACACCCGCTACCTCAGAGCCACAGGCCGCTTCCGACTCCCACGTGGAGCTGACTAGGTCGCTGGAAACTCAAGGTATTGGACACTCAGAAACTATTCCCTCAGATGGGTCTGGAGCCACTGAGCAGGCATCGGCTTCTGAGGGTGTTTTCAGGCCTACACAGTTATATGTAAAGCCATCTTCAGCTTCAAAGGCAAAGACTAAAGCAGCTCTAAAGGCAAATAAACAAGTACAGCATTCTCCTGAACAGGCCTCCATGCCTAAAAAACAGATGCTTAAAATGGCCGAAGACCTAATTACTTTGATCAGGGTTTCCCGTCCCCCTCTTGATAAGAGACCTAGGCAAGAGATAGAATATGAAACTTCAGATCAGGTTTCCATTTCTTCTGATTCCTCTTCTGAACAGGAATATTCCCTTCCTCCCTATGAGGATTCTGATGCTGAAGAATCTATCCCTTCAGCCTCACCTCCTGAGGATTATTAGTTTGGGGAGACCCTGCATACTATGAGGGAGCATTTCCACTGGGAGAGCCAAGATTACTCAGAATCCAAGAAAAGGCTCAGAGACTTCCTTTTATTACCCCAACACAGGCCCCTTGCTATTCCTCCTGTTTTAGACATTGTAGATTATGTATTTTCAGAGTCTGGTCTGTCTCCTGACTCTTTACCACCAGCTCCTGTTAAGCCAGACAGATACTACAAGGTTCCTGATTCTCATAAATTTCTTTACAAAAACCCTGCTGCTGACCCAGAAACTATTTCTCAGGGTCCCAAGGGGGTTAAGGCTTCCACTGCAAAAAACCCTATCCCCTCTGATAGGGATTCAAGGGCCCTGGACAGATGGGGGAAAAAGATTTATACTTCTGCTACCTTGGCTGTAAGAGCTTTAAATTGTCAGTTTCATATGCTTAAATATCAGCAATATCTTATGTCACAGCTTAAACAGAAAATGCTGACAAATTCAGAATGTGCAGAAAACAAAGAAATGTAGGATTTATTACATGCAACTGAACAAGTGGGAAAGCATACTTTGCAATGTGGTTTTGATTCTCTAGAGGCCTCCTACAGGGCTGCAGTTACAGGTTCTGTCATTAGGAGGCATGCTTGGTTAAAAGAACAGAATCTGCCCGATCATGTTAAAGCAAAGCTATTAGATGCTCCATTACAACATGATACCTTGTTTGGTGTTAAAGCAGAAGAGGTGTTGAAGAAAATGGAGGACAAAGCTAAATCTATGCAAACAGTGAAGGATTTCTTAAAGGTACAGCCTCCCAGATTTAGCAGGAACTGGCCTACAAATAATTGGTCCTTTCCAGTGTCAGACAGGCCACAAAGAGGCAGATACAGACACCCCAGAGGCAGATCACAGCCCCAAGGCTCATACAGGCCTAAACAATGGGGTACTTCTACCTCCAAAAGTGGAGAGGAAAAATCACAGCCATACAGGAAACAGTCTCAATGACTTTCCCCTGCCAGCACCAAGCACTTATCTTCTGGCAGCTCCTTTGGGGGGAAAACTAGCACTTTTTCACAAAATTGGCACATGATCACCCAGGACAAATGGGTCTTAAATATCGTATCTCAAGACTACAGGTTCCACTTTCACACCCTGCCAAGGCCAAACGGTATGCCAGACCTGCCACGCAATCAATGGGCAGAGGCACAAAAACAAGTTTCATCCCTCATGGACATTAGAGCCATTCAGCAAGTACCACAGCAAGAGCAGGGATAAGGATTTTACTCAAGGCTATTCTTGGTACCCAGAAAGGAAAAAGCCTGGAGACCAATACTGGACCTGTCTATCCTAAACACATTCCTGGATATTCCAAAATTCAAAATGTTAACTCTGCAGCAGCTTCTGCCCATGCTGGGCAAGAAGGCTTAGCTTGTGACTTTAGACCTAAAAGAGGCATACCTGCATGTCCCAATCAGACAATCATGCAGAAGATACCTCAGATTTATAGCTGGCTCAATGCACTACCAATCCTCTGCACTGCCCTTTGGCTTATCTACTGCACCCAGGGTCTTCACAAAATGCCTGGTACCAGTAATTGCATTTTGCAGACAAAGAGGAATACAAATATATCCTTACTTCGACGACTGCCTTATTCAAGCAGAGAACAAGGACATCCTACTACAGCATCTGGCATTTGTGAAAAGATTACTAACAGGTCTAGGGTACACAGTAAACGAAAAGAAATCAATGCTTGTACCCTCTCAAGAGATAATGTTCCTGGTTCCAAGCTTAAATACAACTGCCCAGATGGCTTATCTCATGCCAGACAAACACAGACAACTGACTACTTATTTCAAAATGTTGGCAACAAAGACCCAGTTATCTGCAAGAAAAATTCTGCAGGCTTTGGGCTTCATGGCATCCTGCATACTGCTAATTCTATATGCAAGACTGCATATGAGGAAACTTCAATGGTCTCTGAAAAGTGTTTGGACTCAACATTGCCACAGCCTGGAAACAATAATTACCCTCATTCCCTGCCTGCAACAGGAGTTTCAATGGTGGGTAAAAGCCTGTCACCTCAACACGGGACAGCCATTCACCTTCCCCACAGCCAGGCAGACATTGACAAGAGATGCATCAGATTATGCCTGGAGGGCCCATATGGCAGGAAGATGTATTCAGGGCACATGGTCCGCAAGTCAAATGCATCTACATATCAATCAAAAAGAGATGCTAGCTGTTCAGAATGCCATGACAGCCTTCAAGGATCAACTTCATCCAGGACAACTACTGATAAAGACGGACAATACTACAGTCATGTGGTACATAAACAAGCAGGGGGGCACGCATTCCTACCCCCTCTGCAGACTAGCCATGAACTTGTGGAACACAGCACTGACTTACCAAGTACATCTGCAAGCACAATTCCTGTCAGGAAGGATAAATACTCTGGCAGACGAACTAAGCATAAACCTAATGGATCCCCACGAGTGGAAATTGGATCCACAAGTCTTCAGCATAACAAGGAACTGGGGATGCCCCGACATAGACCTATTTGCCTCCCTTCACAACTGCCAACTACAGAGATTCTGCACAAAGACATCACCAGCAAGCATGGAAAGTGGATGCTCTATCTTTCAGCTGGAAAAACCTAACAGTTTATGCCTTTCCTCCTCTGCCTGTCCTCCCCAAGGTACTCCTCAAGGTCAGACAGAGAAGCCAAAAATGATACTGATTGCCCCAGACTGGCCCCGCCAGCACTGGTACCCAATCCTAAAGAGCTTGTCTCAATGCCCAGCTTGGACATTAACTCAAATTCCTCACTTATTGACCCAACAAGACAGTCAGATACTGCACAGCCAACTCAGGACCTTAAACCTGGCAGCATGGCAGATAATGTAGCCATTCAAGACACACCTCTCTCTAAAGCAGTGATGGATGTTATTTTGGAGGCCAGGAGGCCTAGCACCAGAAAATCTTATGCAGAAAAATGGAAGAGATTCTGTGCTTGGAACCAGGCACTAGGTATTGACATGACTGTTCCAAATATTCCTCAGATTTTGCAATACTTAACTGAGATGCTGGAGAAAGGCCTTTCCTTTTCATCAATTAAAATTCATGCCTCTGCCATTTCAGCTCATTACAATACAGAACCACCTATTTTTTCCTCAGCCATTGCTAAGGCAGTACCTCAGAGGGGCCAAAAACATAAGACCTCCAAGGATCGCACCAATACCTACTTGGGACCTCAACTATGTCTTGGAAAAACTCACACTGCCTCCATTTGAGCCAGCCATTGCAGCTGATATAAAATTCTTATCCTGGAAAACAGCTCTGCTCCTAGCAATAACCTCCACTATACGAGTCTCAGAGTTACAGGCACTCATGACTGTGGAACCTTTTATCATTTTCCATCCTGACAGGGTTTCTCTAAGGACAAACCCTACATTTATGCCTAAGGTAGTGTCCAGTGTGTCCCTTAACCAAACAATTCATTTGTCTGCCTTTTACCCAAACTCACAGAATAAGGGTGAGAGACTTCTGCATTCTTTGGACATTCACAGGCAGCTATGTTTCTACTTGGATAGAACCAAAGCTTTCAGAAAGACTGAACAACTTCTAGTGGCATATGCTGCAGGATCACAAGGAAAGCCTATCTCAAAACAGACTATTGCAAAGTGGTTAGGCCACTGCATTCGTTTCTGCTATTCACAGCATGACAAATCAGTGCCTAAGGGCATTAGGCCACATTCAGCCAGAGCAGCAGCCACTTCAGCAGCCTTCCTCAGAGGAGTACCAACCAAAGACGTCTTAGAGGCTGCAACTTGTAGTTCAGTGCATACTTTTACAAAGCACTATCACTTACCTCTCTACTCTAAATCCAGGGCAAGCTTTGCCACTGCAGTTCTGCAGGGCCTGGTAGCCTCTCCTAATCCTATTTAGCCAGCCACCCAACCTTAGCTTTGGGATTCAACCCAATTGTAATGACTGCAACAGTGAAACACGATGAACATAGTACAGTTGTGTTGTTGTGTCTTTCGGCTTATCCCGGTTAGGGGTCACCACAGCAGAACTCCGGTCCGCTAATGTTTGGTAGTGGATTTTTATATGCCGTGTTACCAGCCCTGATGCACAACCTTTAACGAAGGTACGCCCATTCACGCATGCCTCCACACAGAAGATGCTCTAGCTGAGAATCGATCGGGACAACGTCTTGCTGTGAGGCGACAATGCTACCGCAGCACCACTACTGCGGGATTCATAGTACAGTTGTGTACCTACCATAAATGTAGATGTTTGAGTGTATTCACTGTTGCAGTCCAGGTTACCCTCCCACCATCCCCCTTTTCCTTGCTGGGACTTATCTGTACTTCTCTATTCTATACAACCTATGTGGCATATTTGCTTGTAGATGAAGGAAAAGTTATTTTTTGTGTATGCATGCTTATTGGCATAATTTAGCCTACCTTTTTAGGGGCACCTGACATCTGGGGCAAGAAAAACTGAAGAAAATGGCGTCAGCTGCATCTTTTATACTCCTGGCGCACTGACGTCAGGGAGGAGGCAACAGCAACCAACGCCGGACCTAGACTTTGGAACTCGGGCCGACTGCGGGTAGCCTGCCAGCAGGATAACCCAATTGTAATGATTGCAACAGTGAATACATTCGAACATCTACATTTATGGTAGGTACACAACTGTACTTTCTGTGAGCTCTGGACCAAATGGTGTCTTGCACTCTAATGGACCGGTTTGCTTATTATTATGTGAGTGTTACAATGGTTACCACATGCTCACCTGTGTCAGTTTACGCATCATCTTTCTTTTCCAAGCATTCTGACAGACAGATGCAAGGATCATCTAACTTGATGAGTCTCATCTCCATTTGTTTGTGAGTGAAAATCCTTTGTACTCCCCTCCATGGTGGTGAAAATCACAGTGGACACCCCCCCCCCAGAGTAGGGGAGTCATTTTCAGGGGAGATGGCCCAAGGAGTTTGGCATATCGGCAAGGGAAACCTTTACACAACATTTTAAAGGTAATGGCAGTTCTAATTGTGCTGCAAAAACTTGAATAATACCTCCCTTTGGGTGTCATTTCCATCCAGACTGATGACAAGATGGTGGTATGATACAGCAACAAGCAAGAAGGATCTAGATCATACCCATTATGTCAGGAAGCAATGAGAATGTGATAACAGGCGATGAGCTCACACTGCTTTCTGGTAACAGTGCACATCCACAGAAAATCTAATTGCCTTGAGGACAGGCTCAGCAGGACTATGCTGATGCCCCACAAGTGAACTCTTTGAATTCAACTGTTGCCCATGCCAATCCTTGCTGCAATCCTCTTGCATCTTTGGCCTACACTAAATGCAACACCTTCTTTGCCCTGATCCCTCAAGATGGGCAATCCCCAAGAGATGCAGTCATTGAACAGTGGCCTTCTTGGATCCTTTATACTTTGCCACCTTTACCTCTGATACCCAATTTTTTAATTAAAGCTCTTTAGTGCAGAGCAACAGTAATCTTCATTGCTCTATTCTGGCCCAAATAGATTTAGTTTTCCTTTTTGATGCCTCACTTGAAGAAGCCCCCTTGGCTTTTGGATCCACTACTGTATCCGATGTTTCACCCATCCAGGAAGCCTCAACAAGGTCTCTGGAACCTAAAATTAACCACTTGATTTCTCCAATTCTGGTAATAGCCATGGACCCTGCCTTATCCAAAGATACTGTCCGGATCCTGTCAGCATCCTAAAAGGATTCTACTTGGAAAGAATATGTCAGTAAATGGAAGTGTTTCACACTGTGGCTAATTCTTTTGAATGTAAACCCTCTCAAGACATTGATTTTAGAGGTTTTACATTGGTTTTAGAATTTCTGTCTAGCCTTTTCAGTCCAGGTGCTAGTATTTCTATAGAGTGCAATTGGCTGACATTTCTAACTTCCTTCCTACTGCAAGCCAGCAGACATTAACTTGCTTCTCATAGACTTTGTAAACGCTTTTTGTTTTGGAGGTCCTGACACAGCCTCCTTTCAAATCAACTTTATCCATGGCACTAACTTATCTTTCGTGGAAGATGCTTTTCTTGATTGTCTTCATTTCTGCTAAAGTATTTCGGAATTTCATACCCTTTCTGCTAACTGTCTATATTTGATCTTTCATAGTGACAGAGTCTCTCAGGACAAATCCAGCTTTTGTCCATAAGGTGATCGCTGATTCTAGCTTAAACCAAACAATCCATCTACTTGTGTTTTTCTAATTATGCCACTAAGGGAGAATATTTTCTCCATACTCCTGAAGTTCATAGACAACTGAGGTTCTGGCTGCATTGCACCAAATCCTCAGGAAGAAAGTATCTAAGATAACACTATCTAGGTGATCCTTTGCTTGTATCTCCTTTGATTGTATCTCCTTTGTTTATACCATCCACAACACTATTGTCTTGAAAACCAGAAGCACATTCAACAAGTTCTGTATCTACATTTCTAGTTTTCTTCAAGAACTCCTCAGTTGTTGGCATTTGTCCTGCAGCAACTGAGTTGACAATGCATACCTTTTCTAAGTATTACAAACTGGATTTGATGTCAAAGTCTACAGCTTCCTTTGGAGCCGGTGTCCTCAAGGGTCTTTTGTCACAATGCCACCCTTGAGGTTCCATAACTGGGGATTCTGGCCCATTAGTCTGATCGAATGGATGCAATGAATAGGATATGGTAGTTATGTACTTACCATAATTCTGGATCCTGTCTTTCCTGTCCTTCTGATACACCATCCCTCCCACCATCCCCCTTCCATGGATCTGGATCAAGACTCCAAAGGAGTTTTACCTTATGAGTATTTCTAGGTAGCAAACTTGACCTGAGGGAGGCTAGCTTAAATGACTCCGGTGAATTATGTGAAGGAAAAGTTTAGAGGAGCTCAAGGCTGGGCAGCTTGGATGTGACAGTTGGCCTGAAGACCTGTTTTTTTTTATTATTATTATTGTGGATAAACAAGAAAGAAAGGATCCAGTGCTATGGTAAGTACATAACTACCATTATCTCCACTTCCAGAAATGCCCAGGGGGCCCAGATTATCCTCCTAAAGTGGAGTTACTGTTAGCATCTCAGAAACTTTCAACTAAAAAGTTCCTGAAGATTAATTGACCAAATTACCTTTGTAGGTGTCCTAGCATGGACCCAGCCACCACTCCATTATCCTCAGTTCTTTGGTTCTTATCAGATTTATTTAATAAGGGCTCCTCTTTTTCCATATTAAAAGTTAATTTGGTTGTCATCAGAGCATCTCGTTAAGACTGTAAGCAATCATCCTTGGGTTGTCAGCCTGTATGCTAGGCCTTCTTAAGGTTCATAGATTCATAGGTTCATACTAGGCTATCTGCCCGAGGGCATTTACATGCACCTAGCCTTTAATTTTATCTCAGAACTACCCATTATTTTGCTGTGCCTCTGTCGAACAGTGACACTGAGGTAATGATCTCCCATCCATTGGTCAAGATTTCTCTTGAACAGCTCTGCCTCACATAGGTGATGAATCTATCCCTCCAGCATGTCCTATTAATAGCCGTGTCGAGGTTTAAGTCTCCCGCCCTTGTGGCGCAGTATAAGAGCAGTATTTTCTGTCCAAACCCATTTATATGCACCTAGCACCCCCTTGGAACTTTAATTTTATCTCAGAAAAGCCAACTTTCAGCCTTGTTTGAACCTGCAGCTAATGCTGACCTAATATTTCTGTCTCTTAAGACCTCCTTATTTTTAGCAGCCATTACCGCAGCTAAGTGAGTCTCCGAATGACATGGTGTTTCCTCAAAAAACATCTTGTATTGTTTCCTCAAGCACAGAGTGGTAATTAAAACTGACTCCAGCCTTCATGCCCAAGGTAGCATTGTAGCACTACTTAAGACAATAAATATTCCAATACTCTGTCAGTGGAGAATTCAAATTGAATTGCTTAGATGTCCGTAGACATGTTCACTTCTGTTTAAACCACACTAAGATCATAAGGCAAGGTATTCATGTATTTGTGTCCATTACCCTTAACAGACTGGGAAAAAGAGTAACAAATGTAACAGTGTCCAGGTAGCTATCTGGCTATAGTGCCTTATTTTATTCCACTGAGTTTCATACAGAAACTCATTCTTGTAGACCAGTAGTGATGTCAGTAGCATTCTTCAAGAACATCTCCATGGGTGACATTTGTGGACTAGCAACATGGACCTCCTTAAATATATTTGAGAAGTATTATAAACTTGATGTCATTTCACGATGCAGGGCAGCTTTTGTTGTCACTATTTTACTGGGCATTTTATCCTGAAACCACCCATCCTGTTCAGCTGATGACTTGATCCAAAGATTACAGTGTATGGATCAAATCAACACAGAAAGTTATGATGTTAAGTTGTCAATCTCGCCTTCATTCTTGCTTGATGGGTTCGGAGCCGATCCTCGGCTCCGACTCAGCACTGCTAAGCTCGAGAGTCACTTTTACCAGCTCGAGGCAGCCCCATATCCCATGATGCAAGGCGGTAAGTACCCAGATCTCGTTTGCCGCTTCGCTTAGGAGGTCTTCTTTTTACCAGCTCCTGGTAAGTTGTTCACTTTTGTGATATTTAAGCCCCTTTTTAGTCAAAACCCCTTTATTGATAGTTTTAAATTTATATTCTACCTTTTCTGACAGAAATTCCCTGTCTCCTTTAATTTTTGTTAGTCAATCTTTTCCTATCCCATCCCCTGTTAGGGTGTGTGTGTTGGTTTGATAGAATACCTTTTGGTATTTTATTTAACTTAATTTTGACTGGTGTGTGTGTGTGTTTTTCTACACTATGTCAAAGGAGAGGTCTCAGGTTTTAAGAAGTGTGACTCGTGCTGTCAGAAGATGTCTCTGACAGGCGGTCACACTTCTTGCCTGTATTGTCTGGGCCCTCTTCACCTGCAGGACTCCTGTGCTATTTGTCACTCCTTCAGCCAGAGAGTCCTGCAGGAGAGACAGAATAAACTGATTCTTAGGGGCCTTCTTAAGCGGAGGGCTCTCCGGCTAAGTCGGCTCCACCAAAATCAGTAAAACCTTCCAAGGCCCAGGCTTCTGTATCTAAGCCTGCGGCCTCGGCTCCGACTTCGTACTGAGTCGAGATCGGCTCGGCTGGAGCCGATTCTAGCAAACAAAGCCCGGCACCGATGGCTATCGGTGCGAATCTGTATTGACCACCGATGTCGGCTCCGATCGGTTCCGACACCCATGTGGCACAGGCATCGTGTCGGCTCCGATCGGCTCCGACACCGTTACTTTGGTGGCTGTATCGGCTCGGCTGGAGCCGATACATCGAACTTCCTGTCGGCTCCGAGGTCGGCTCCGACAGGATCTATTATCGGCTCCGATGGCTCATTCCAGGAAGAGGTCGAGGTCTCCTTCCTTGGAGCCGATACTTTCGGCTCGGCTTCACCTCTTCTATCGGAGCGGAGCCATCGGAGCCGATCTTCAAGGTCATCCAGGTTGTCAGATCATGACCTAGAGAGTGGTCAGTAGATTACTCAAGTCACAGGTACTGGCCCAAATGTTACACAGTCCGTCTCAACAGGCGACTGTTGGTCCACACCCGTTACAGTTCCTCCTTCAACTCTACCCCAGAGCTTGGAGTTGGAGTCTTCGGGAATGGTTACTGCTACGGCTGGAGGGCGGATACCCCTTCTGTTCCTTCAGCCTCTACTCTTATCTCCTCTTGAGACCTTCCTTAGAGGATTCGGTGGTCGGGCTTCCATGGTCTCCTCCGAGGGGTGAGTGGCATCGGACCCTTGTCCGAACCGCTCTTCCCCTTGGAGCCTCGGCCTTGGTGAGCTCGGCTCCGACATCTGCCTCGGAGACTTCCCTTCGGTGGTCCCTGGGTTCCTAGCTCTTGAGCGGGTTCTCTTGGACCTGCCTGGGAGGGAGCATTCGAGGTGATGAAGAGTGTACTGGCCACTGGTATCAGTCAGCAGTCTGTTCCGTAGCTCCTCCCTCTATAGTACCTGTTGACATCTCTGCCACTTCTCTTGCTACAGGACCCAGAGATCCTCCGCCTCAGGTTTCCCCATTGGGAATTTCCCCTCTTCGAGGATTCTCCTGATGTTTCGGGAGATCCTCCTAGGAAGAAGGACTTGTAAGAGGAAGCATGTAGACTCCCCGAGTCTGTCACTTGGATACTGACTTTGATGAGTCAGAGGGATCCCCTAGATCCCCTCTGAGGATGTCTCCTTCTCAGACATCCTAGAACTTCTGAAACAGAGGGAAACTGGCCCACCAACAATCCCTCTGAGGATGAGTCAGTATACCTAGAGGCGTTTGGATCTCGGCCCTCCACCTCCTGGGTATCTCCGCCTTCGACCCCTTATGCAGGTGATTGCACGAAGGCGTGGGCAGCTCCTGACTCTGTAGAGCCAGTCCCTAGGAGGCCTTCAAAATTTATCACTGCCCGGCGACAAACAATTCCTTACTAAGGGTGTCCGCTGATGCCATGGTGGTGGCTGCGGCCACCAAAAGGAACTTGCAGATCCTTCCGTGCCGTCCATCCTCCTAATAAGGACTCTAGGACCATGGATAGATGCGGGAAGCGGATGTTTTCCTCAGCGACCTTTGCTATGCGTTAAGCTGAATTACCTATGTCACTTCACCAGACTCCAAAGGGATATCCTGAAGGAGCTGGGAGAAGTAGTTCAGGATCCTACAGCTGCAGGGGCTCAAGAAAAATTGCTTCTCAGCTAGGAACCCTCAATTCCATTGCAAACTCCTCCATGCGGCTAATATCTTATGCTGCGGATGGGCGTAGAGCCGCAGGCACAGGTGTGGCTCTTAGGCGCCAAGCCTGGATGCGGCTATGTGATTTTGCGGATCCCTTTAAGGCGTCCTTCACAAATTCTCCCTTTGATGGGTCAGCTTTGTTTGGCCCTCAGGTGAAGGAAACCTTGACCAGGTGCGAGCAGGACGGCAAGACTCTTTCTGCTGTTGGAGTCCGTTTTCCACCCCTTCTAGGCCTTATCCCAAAGGACAGAAGGGTGGGAAGATGATTCCGTAAATCCCAAGGAGTCACGCGGATTCACGTGGTCAGTTTACCCTAGAGGCAGAGGGGTAACAATAACAGGCCGCTCTAGAGGCAGAGGGTCGAAGAACCAGGGAAACAGGGAGCCTCTCTCTGACAAGCCCTTTCAGCATCCCTGAGGTGTTGCCCGGCTGTCCCTCCTTGGAGGCAGTCGGGGAAAGATTATCACTGTACCCAGAAGCCTGGCATTCCCTCACTCAAGACAGATGGGTACAGTCGATCATATCCAAGGGTTACATAATTCCTTTCGAGGAAAGTCCTTCCCCTCAAATTCCCTTCCAGATGTACCACCCGGTCTAAGGGACATTGCAGAGTTGGAAATCAAAACTACTGCAAAAAGAGCCATTCAGCCAGTTACAATAGACCATTCAGAGCCGGAATCTACTCAAGGTTCTTTTGGTCCCCAAAAGGCGGGAGACTGGAGACCAATATTGGATCTCAGCAGACTCAACAAGTCTGTCAGGAAGACAAGATTCGAATGGTCACTCTTCAGTCAATTCTGCCCTTCTTACAGAAGGACAACTGGATGTGCTCAATAGATCTTCAGGATGCGTACTATCACATCAAAATTCACAGATGCTCCAGGAGATTTCTCCGCTTTCGGCTGGGGTCCAGTCATTTCCAGTTCAGAGCCCTGCCCTTTGGTCTCACTACAGCCCCAGAGTGTTCACCAAATGCATGGCAGTGGTCACGGCTCACCTGAGGCGTCAAGGATTCAGGTGTTTCCGTATCTCGACGACTGGCTCCTGTCAGCCACCACCAGGCATCAGCTTATACAAGCCAGGGATTACACAATAGACCTTTGTTCTCATTTGGGCATCTCAATCAACTTGAAAAGTCATCCTTATCGCCCTGCCAGTCTATTACCTTCATAGGCGCAAACTTAAACACTGTTAGGATGTCAGCTACCGTTACAGAACAAAGAGTTTCAGACATTCAGACTCATGTCAGGATCATTCTGGCCAGCAAGAAAATACAGGCCAGAATGGTTCTAAAGGTATTAGGTCTCATGGTTGCGGCCATTACTCTTCTTCCCTGGCTCGATTCTACATCGCCTTCTTCAGTGGATGCTGTTCACACAGTGGTCATACCAGCAACTTCCAATCGTCACCAGATTCTGGTGACACAGACATCAAAGAGCATCTTGCTTGGTGGATCACATCGTCTCAGGTTCACCAAGGCAGGTGCTTTGTACCTCCGTCCCGATAGCCACTGTCACCACGGATGCCTCCCTGATCGGGTGGGGGTCATTATCAGGGCAGGATGGTTCATGGGGCGTGGCAACCGTTCGAGTACCATCTGCACATAAATGTCCTGGAGATGAGAGCAGTGCTTTTAGCGTTGCAAGCCCTCAGCGACTTTCTTCCCGTAGGGACAATTGCAGTCCACACACACAACATGTCTGTAGTTTGGTATATCAACAAACAGGGCGGAACCAAGTCCTACCCCTTGTGTCGAGAAGCGCTCAGACTTTGGCAATGGGCGATCTCCTCTCATCGGTTTCTGGTAGCAGCGCATATCCCTGGGAAAACCAACATTATAGCGGACAGATTGAGCAGAGCTATCCTCATGCCTCACGAGTGGTCTCTCAAGCAATCTATAGCGGAAGAGATTTTCTGGAATGGGGTCGTCCATGTTGCGATCTTTTGCTACTCCCCAAAACAGCAAATGTCCAGACTTCTTCAGCCTCTTCCCTCTATCAGGCCATCCCCAGAGGCGCTCTGACCCAGGATTGGCCCCAGGGACTTCTTTATGCCTTCCCTCCATTTCCTCTGATCCCTCAGGTGATCCAGAAAGCTACCGTTTGAGAGCCAAATTGATTCTCATTGCCCCTTACTGGCCTCGACAAGTTTGGTTCCGTTCCTCCATCATCACCTTTTGGTGCAGCCGTGGCATCTGGACCCAGTGCCAGATCTTCTGATTCACCAATCCGGTCAGCTGCACCGGTCAATCCCTTCTCTCAACCTCACAGCATGGTTGCTCCACTTCCTTCCTTAGCCAGGCTTCCTTTGATCTCTAACCCAGTTAGAGACATCATAGTAGCTTCACTAAAATCCTCTACCAGGAGGATTTACACAAGCAAATGGAAACGTTTCTCTTATTGGGCTAAGGCCCAAAATATTGATCCTTTTACTGCCCTGTTCAGGCAGTTCTGGACTTCTTAGCAGAGATTTTTCATGCAGGCTCCTCTTCTTCCACAGTAAGAGTTCAATTGGCTGCTATTTCCAATTTTCATGTCGGGATAGCAGATCATAATATTATGTCACATAGGCTCTACAGGGCCTTCTTGAAGGAATTTTCCTACTAAAACCTCCAATCAGGAATCCTCCTCCTCAGTGGGATCTAAATTTAGTGCTGACATCCTTGATTCTTCCCCTTGAGCCAGCTGTTTCTTGTTCCCTGAAATATCTTTCTTGGAAAGCGTTATTTCTAGTGGCTATTACATCTGCCAGGAGGGTGTCTGAACTTCATGCTCTTTCGGTTCGACCCCTATTTGGTTTTCACAAAGACAGAGTATCTTTGAGAACTAACCCAACCTTTTTACCTAAGGTCGCTTCAAAGAACAATTTGAATCAATCCATTGATCTCCGGTATTTTTCCTAACTATTCAGACAGAGCTGAACAAAGCTACATTATCTTGATGTCCATCGTCAACTTAGATATTATTTGGACAGAACAAAAAATTTAGAAAATCTGATCAACTTTTGTTTCCTATGCGGATAATAAAAAGGCCTTCCTGTTTCTAAAGTGACTTTGTCCAGATGGCTTTCTTAGGTCATCATTGAAATTTATCGCTCAGGGGAAAACAGCTGTGCTCAAAACCTAAAGCACATTCAACTAGGAGTTTAGCTACTTCTACAGCTTTTCAAGCTAGACTTCCTTTGGACACTATTTGTGCAGCGACCACTTGGGCTACTCCTCACACTTTTGTTTCCCATTACAAATTGGACTTGGCCTCCAGGGACAGAGCCAGTTTTGGCTCTACAGTCCTCAAGAGTTTGTTCCATTGAGCCACCCAGGATAGAGGTGCTAGGGGCCGGTCCCATCAAGCAAGAATGAAGGCGAGATTGACAACTTAACATTAAGAAGTTATGTACCTACCATAGCGTTCCATGTTAGTTGTCTTCTCTCGCCTTCTTTCTTCGACCCTCCCTCCTTCCCCTGGCCTGGACAGACCTTGTATAAGAAACTATTATGCTAAAGACCATTCAGACCTGGTCCTTTTTCCATCTGTAAGTTTCTTCTTCCTTTGGGAAGTATTTTATGCTTGGTGCTATTGCCCTTTGTCAACAAACGAGATCTGGGTACTTACCGCCTTGCATCATGGGATATGGGGCTGCCTCGAGCTGGTAAAAGTGACTCTCGAGCTTAGCAAGTGCAGTCGGGCCGAGGGATCGGCTCCGAACCCATCAAGCAAGAAAGAAGGCGAGAGAAGACAACTAACATGGAACGTTATGGTAGGTACATAACTTCTTATTTTTCCATAATGTTAGATCTGGTTGATCCTTGTCCATTGACTGTAATAATCTGCCCAACTCACTCCCTACAAAATGTCATCTATGCATCATCCTGGAGGTTAGCTAGAGGTTGACAGATAGTGGTACGTTAAATTGATATAATTTTCCTTGCATGTAGTTCAAAGATATACAAGCATTAGTTGTTTCCTGTTCAGTGTAATTTAGTGCAGTTAAAATTATTTTTTTCTGCATGTCATAGTGGGCTAACTTGATCTGTGACAGAAAAACAGTACATTCTAGGGGGAAAGGGAGGAGCTCAAGCTTACAGGAAATTGTGAAAATTGCTGAAAAGGGGTTACTGCAGTGGTTTGTCCAATGATTACACTGCACAGGCAATGATCAACCAGATCTTTCATTATGGTATGTACATAATTTTCATTTTTCACTGAAGTGCTACTCGTACTTATATTTATTTTACTTTTGTGTATTGCATTCAGTGACATTGTAGTGAATGTGTCTATTGTGTACCTTTAGTGAATTTTGCCTCATGGTCCATATTGTAACTGAAAATGGTCCATTAGGTCCAGCTTGTCTAACCAAATAATGAATAAATAGGTAAATGAACAAATGATAAAATAAATGCATAAACAGAGTCCTTTTAAGTTGTGCAGTGTTTATTTAAACTTCTTTCTAAAACCGAATGTGTCAAAATATATTAAAATTAACTGAATGCACTAAAATGGATAAAAGTCTTTGAGCTGTTCTGTGCAGTCAGAAGCAACCTACTTCATATACACTGGGTGTTCATCTTAGCAAGTTAAAACAGATCTAAAGCCAGTAGACCACCAGATACTTATATAAGCAAAACACTTAAATACTTCTCTTATTTTTTTTCTTGTAGGAAGTGTTAAACCATTGCTTTTTGTTAACATTTATGCGACCTAATTATCAATATGTAAACTGGGGTCTACTGTGTTTGGTTGAAGTTTCAGTACTTCAAACTTCACTTGTACGAATCCACTTGTTCGAAGTACTGAAACTTCAAAAACTGATTACGGAGATCACAATACAGTGCAGAATGGGAATATTCCCTTTTCCTTGCTGTAATGCGATCTTGGAATTGGTATATTTAAGTAGGCATGTGTGGGGGGAACAGCTCCCCACATGGGGGTGCAGGGGGGCTTGCCCCCTTGCAAAAGGATGATTTTGTTATATTTTTTTTATTTGTGAGGCGATCTGGTGCTTAGACTTCAGTGAGAGTGCACTTCTGTTAAAGTGCACTTTCGCTGAAGTGGGATTCTACTTTTTGTTTTCGGTTAAGTAAAAATTTGTTGTACAGTAGTAGATCTGTAAACTGTAACGCTTCTAATACTACAGGAGTATAAAGTGATTTTTCTGTATATTCAGTCATGATTTGGATTTTAGTGCATTATCAAAAGCAGCATGCAGCGGTTAGTGTTGTCGCCTCACAGCAAGAGGTTCTCTGGTTCACTCCTCGGCTGGGGTGCCTTCTGTGCGGAGTGTGCATGTCCTCCCTGTGGTCATGTGGTTTTCCTCCCGGGTGCTCCAGTTTCCTCCCACATCCCAAA
Source organism: Protopterus annectens (assembly GCF_019279795.1). Taxonomy (NCBI): domain Eukaryota; kingdom Metazoa; phylum Chordata; order Ceratodontiformes; family Protopteridae; genus Protopterus; species Protopterus annectens. Next base: position 165,973,342 of record NC_056737.1, read on the forward strand.
GACATGCTGTAGGTGGATTGGACACTTTAAATTGGCCCTAGGCGTGAGTGTGTACATGTGTGTGCCTTCTGTAGAAGGTTCGGCGCCGGGCTGTCAACTCAACACCATAAAACTTCACTGGCAGTCATGAGCGGACAGGTGATCCGCTGTGGCGACTCCTAACTGGGAAAAGCCGAAAGAAGATCAAAAGCAGCATTAATTGTCAATGCAAAATGTCAGAAGTGCCCTCTGAATAAGTAATATATCTCTTTTAGATAGGAAGCTGAGACAATCTTATCAACATCCCAGATCTCAAGCTTGCCCATAGAAATGTCTTTGATAATGCAGTTTAATCCCATGTCTCTCTTAAAAAGTGTCATAAATGAAGCGTAATCATCGTACATTTTTGTTATCCATCACATTTTCCATAATTAGCAGGCTGCACTAATGATTCTGTTAACTTAATGCCATACAGCTATATAAAATATGACATCTATGTCTTCTATCTAGTGCCACATGTATCATGAGTTTTCCTATCTTTGTCGCATCTAAATAGCAAAACATCTGCAGCTTTCTGTCTTTGCAGTCTACTGTGTCTTACCCCAGCACTCCACAAATAACTGTATTTGTATTGTTTCTAAATGTTACATGCAGTTAAGTGCAGAACAAGTTTTTTTGGAGTCTGTTTACTCATTGAAGGTTCTTTCCTCAAACCTCCGATGAGTGAACACTAGACCTTAAACATTCATTAATCAAACATTCCCTTCAGAGAAAGTGTGAGATGGGGAAATTAACTAGTTGGCCAATATTTCCCCGTCTCACATACCACAGTATTTTAAATCCACCTGGAGGGGGGGGGGAGCTGCACCCCCCCCAACTGCGTGTGTGTGTGTGTGTGTGTGTGTGTGTGTGTGTGTGTGTGTGTGTGTGTGTGTGTGTGTATATATATATATATATATATATATATATATATATATATATATATATATATATATATATATAGGTTCATAGGTTCATAGGTTCATACTAGGCTATCTGCCCTAGGGCATTTATAAGCCTAGCCAGAGTGTGTGTGGCTTTCACCACCCCTTAGGATGAGACCCATTAGTTTGCTGTGCCTCTGTCCAGCAGTGATACAGAGATGATTCCCGGGGTAAACCTACGATCTCCCATCCACTCGTCAAGATTTCTCTTGAACAGAGTCAGTGAGGGGCTCTGCCTCACATGGACTGGGATTCTGTTCCATAGTGTAGGGAGTCTCTGGGTGATGAATCTGTCCCTCCAGCACATCCTATTTATATCTGTGTTGAGGTTTAAGTCTCTTGCTCTCGTGGCTCTGGTGGATTTGGATTTTTTGAGGTGGAGCATGTCCATTAATTCCGGGTTGGACATGGCCTTGTATGTCAGGCACAGATCACCTCTGAGCAGGCGGTATGCGACTGAATAGAGCTGGAGTTTCTTCAGTCGGGCATCATTATGACATATGTTTGAGCCCTTTATCCTTTTGGTGAGGAACTTTTGGGGTCTTTCCAACTGCTGCAGGTGTCGGGTAAGGTACATTCGAATGGGGCGTTGTACTCAATCATTGGTCTGATAAGTGAAGAGTACAGGGTACAATGACCTCTCCTGATCTGGATGTGAATCCCTTCATTATCAGGTGGGCAATGTAGAAGGTCTTCCTAACCACTTTGGCAATGTGAGTGTCAAAGAGAGGTTACTGTCAACTTGGGTCCCCAGGTCCCTGATAACTTCTTCCGTGTTTAATGGATTACCACCTATGTGGTAATTAGGGGTTACCTTGTTTTCCCAAAGGGTATGACTATACATTTTTTGGCATTTAGCTTAAGGCCATGGCTCTGGCACCAGTTATCCATTTCTATGAGACCTTTCTGGAGGATGTCTGTGTCTGATGGAGTGTCAATTATGGTGCCCAGTTTGCAGTCATCTGCAAATTTTGTCAGCCACAATCCCCCTATGTTTGCCTGCACTTCAGAAAAATAAATGCCGAACAAGAGGGGACCCAGGACTGAGCCCTGTGGGACACCGCTCGTGACCGACTTAGAGTCTGACATGGCACCAGCAACTCTAACCCTGTGTGTTCTGTCCTTGAGCCAGTTTGCAACCCATCTTGTGACATATGGGTTTACATCTAAGCTGGTGAGCTTTTCTATGATGCCCAGTGGGGTATTGTGTCGAATGCTTTTGCTAGGTCAAGGTAGGCTGTGTGAACTGCCTTACCCTCATCAATGGCCTTAGTGACTGTTTTGAAAAAGTCAACCAAGTTCAAGAGGCAGGATCTGCCCTTGACAAAGCCAAATTGGGTAGGATCCAGTGTCTGTAGGTCCCCAATGTCTTTATTTATGAGTTCCATTATGATCCTCTCCATAGCTTTACAGACAAGGCTCGTCAAGCTTATGGGGTAATTTCAGGGTCCGTAGAAGCACCGCTTTTGTGGAGTGGGACCACAGTTGCCGTCGCCATTCTTTGGAGTGTATCCTGTAGTAAGGCTAAGATTAAACAGCAGCCTTATGTGTGGGTTTAGTTCCTCATTGAGTTCGTGTAGCACACAGCCGGGGACACCGTCCGGTCCCATTGATGCTGTGTTTTTGCTTTAGAGAGCAGCTCTCACCTGGGCATCTGAGATGTTTGGGAGGCTAGACTCTGGTGGGATAGATATTTCTCCTTTTGGGGGAGGAGGGAGAAATTTGCACTGAACCTGTCTGCCAGTATGTTGGCAATGTCTGTGGGTTCAGTGATTTTTTATCATTTTGGACTAATTCTGAGCATATCTGGGAGTTTCCACCCAGGTTTCTAACATAGCTAAAGAAGGCTTTATGATTGTCTTTTGTGTCATTAGCGATTTTTCTCTCAAAGTTGGCCTTGGATGATTTTATGAGTGATAAGTAGTTTTTGCTAGTATTGATCAGAGATGCCTTCCCATTTAGGGATTTTGCTCTGTCATGTAGTAGCTTTCTCCTCTTGTTGTAGAGTTTGTTTATGGCTGGAGTCCACCAGACCGGGCGCCTGCCTTTGGTGGAAAAGGTCTTGATTTTATTAGGGATTGCTTGATCCATACATTCCTGGAGGTGCTCGTAGAAGGCATTTGTAAGGGTTTCAGCAGCGTGGGTTGTGGTTTCCACTGGCTCCCTTGAAGGATACCACTCCAGTCTTAAGAAGTGTGAAGTTTGCTTTTGAGAAGTTCTTGACTGTGGTCTGTTGTCGGGGGTGGGGGCGGGATGTGGATCTCCAGTGAGATTAATTTATGGTCTGATCTCACCAATGAGGGATATACTTCCGGTGTGGAGCATTTTGTCCCCATGTTTGTGATGATCAGGTCTAGTATATTTTCTCCTCTTGTGGGAATGGTGACTAGTTGTTCCATAGCATTTGAGTTTATGAACTCAAGGAACCTTTAGGCTAGGGTGTTGGGGCTTGAGTAATGTTCCCAGTCTATGTTTGGGTAGTTGAAGTCATCCAATATGATGGTGTTTGGAGAGACATTTATACTCTCCAGTGTCTTCAGGAAGGCTGTGTGGGTTTCCTGAGTTTGAGAAGGTGGTCTGTAGCATGTTACAAACTGTAGGGCAGTTTTACCTATGGTTAATTGCACCTGGATGGTCTCCGATGCTTCCTGCGTTGCCACTAACCTGGTGGTGTGGGTATCCTTTATGAATATGGATACTCCCCCTCCTTTTGTAGTTCAGTCAGCACAAGCACCCTTTTAATTCAGACATTAGAGCTTCACACTTCATATCCTTCATTAAATTCATGGTAGTACAAAAGCTGTTATACTAGTCACTTTTTCAGTGTATAAGAGGAATACTTAAAATCAGTCTCTGATTGTGCGTCTTTGCTCCACCATTAATTTTGGGTATGTCTAGTTTTCTTGCAGTATGAGGTTGAGAGGCATGCTTTACATCCCCTGTTCTTCTCCCTTGTAACTTACAAACTGTTGCAGGCATTGAATAACCCTTGCTGTACTAACATATTAATTAGCTCAATTAGAGCAGTGGGTTAATATATATACACATATATATATATATATATATATATATATATATATTGATAGATATATGTAGATATAAATATGCCAACTCTGAGGTCGCATGCATTGGGGAAATGTGCAAGTATTTATTTGCTGGTTGGGTTTGAAATACTGCAGTGTGGTCGATTAATGAATGTTCAGTCTGTTATTTTCGTTCATCTCAGGTTTGAGGAAAGAACCTGTGATGAGTAAACATGGACCTGTTTAAACTATGTATTTATTGCAAGCTAAAAAATACCAGGAATCATTCTAATTAAAAAATTATATGCATGTTCCACACTAATAACATTACAGGATAATCGTGTACAGTCTGTTTTCTCAAGCTTTGTGACTCTGAACTCCAAAGGATAAAGGCACACTTTACTAAGCATATCCCACTAAGCTTATATCAAAGAACCTTCTTTATTACCAGTGAATGCTGATTCTATATAACTTTATTATTTATTAAAGCTTTCTACTGACTGAATATTATCTATCCTTGTGTTCTAATCTCTGCTTCCTTTCATTGCATGTTTTAAGGAGATGTCTTTATTGGTTCTATCTTTTACTCACAAAGTGTACCAGAAGTTGGGATGGCAATTCCGCAAAAATAAATTAAATTAATAAATGATGTATCAGTCTTTGTAAATGGTACAGCTTTGCTCGTTTCCTCTACTCTCCTATTAATAACCCATTAATAGAAATATCTGAACATAATGAATTAATTCTTTGAGAGAGGATGCTGCACAAGATCAGATGCTGGGGGGGGGGGGGCATTCAAAAGTGCACATTTGTGACTTCTTGCATTTGTTACACGGTAGAATTCATAGTCAGAGATATAAGAATTACATTAGTGTCAGTCTTTTTTTTTTCTGAATCTATGCTGGCTGCTAATGAGAAGGCCCATGTCTCATTTTGTTCCTGAAGCTGTGTGGCTGCAGCCTTTTGTATAGTTTTGTCAAGTGGAGATTGCAGGGTAGCACACTAAAAGGCAGTAGGCAATAAAAGGGAGTCAAGTCTAGAGTGAAAGTACTGTTTTGAGGATAAGGATGGCACTGACAGCTTTCCAGTGGTTAGGAAACACAACACTGGAGAGAAGGAGGAAGAGAGAGAGAGAGGGGAAGGTATTAATGATTTATTTTAGAACTGGGTTTTGAAACTGAGAAGCTGTCATAAAGTTCATGTAAAGTCTACCAACATGGCCTTGCCATAGAAGAGACCTTTCTTGTGACTTCTATTAATCTGGCATTACATCACAAGTAAATATCATATATTGTTTTTGGAATAGTTGCCATTTCTGTTAGTTGAAAGATGCCACCACTAAAGCTCCATGTACTAACAATGACATTATGACTGTGCCAACTTCAGCATTGAGCTGCATAAATACAAAATAAAAACAATAAAACAATGGACCTGAAGTAGTTGTCTTCATTTGGTCTGCAATCTGTGGGTTCCCGGATCCGACTCGGCCACATATCCAGCATCTGCTCCAATCTCAAAGCTCCTTCCCTTACCCATAATGCCCATCTCCTTCCTCCCTCCCTGCAGATCTCATTTGCCGCTTGTAATGTCCGCATCGTGATCTGAGCTCTCAGCCTATGAAGTTGTGGTAAGTGTGTTTTTTGTGACTGAATCTTCTCTTTCCTCTCTCTCTGTCTTTCTTCTGTACTTTCTACCCCCTCCTGCATTTCTGTCAGTTAAGAAAAAGAAAAACTCTGTCTCTTCTTTTCCTTATGTGCATGGTTTGAGTGTTTGTGAGTGTGCTGGGCCTACATGGGATATGTCTGACACTCCCAAGTCAGGTTTCAGAAAGTGTACAGAGTATGGCCATAAGCTCTCCCCAGCCGATGGACACACTCTGTGTGTAGCGTGCTTAGGGGCAGCTCATCTCCAGACCTCCTGTTCTATCTGTGCTGGGTTTAATCCCCGGGCACTTAAGGACAGGAGGGACAAATTAATACTCAAGGGCCTTCTTCCCTCTTCAGGGACTCAAGTCCCTGTGCCCCAGGCTTCTGCTCCTGTGGCCTCCGTGGCCTCTGGGGCTCAAACTCCCGCCAAGAGGCCTGGGGATACAGACAAATCCACCAAAAAAGATAGGCAGAGGAAGTGATTCCCGGATCAGTCGGCTCCAGCCAGACCCCCACTTAAAGTGAGGTCGACTCCAATACCAGAGTCTCCCTGGCTGCGCTCTCCTTGGTTCTCCCTGGAGCCATAGGAGCCTCTAATCCGGTCACCGGCCCAGGCTTCTCCTCACTGCCCCTCCAGGCCAGTGTCAGTCACCTCCTCCTCCTCCCGCTCCATACGGAGTATTAGTGAAGCGGAGATGGCTAGGATGATGCAGAAGTTCATTGATACAGATGGGAGACTTGCCTGCCCCCTCTCCCCCCAGAGCGGGGAGCACACAGCCCTTTTTCACCCCAATTACTCCTTCTCTGATCTGGTCTTCGGTTTTGGAGCCCTTGGATCCGAGGACTCTCGATGTCAAGGGGTCAGCGCCGATGGTGCCTTATACCTCAATGCCGGCTATGACGTTGAGCAGATTGGATCTGACTGGCTCAGATCCAACACGCTCTTAGAGCCATAGCCTTGACATTGGATCCGAGGGTTTGGTGTGGGCTTCGAGTGTGTCAGAGCACAGCCTTCCTCTCGGTATCTCGGTGCCTGGAGGCTCAGCACTGACTCCCCTATTGGGTCAGAGGGTGAAACTCCTATGGTCCTTTCTCAGGAAATCTGTTTCCCTTTAGCTTTTTATATGGTGGAGATGGTTCTCTTGATTTCCTCGAGACCCTTGACCATCTCGTCCTTGGACTCCACCCTGAATCCCTCTGTTTCTGGTATGGTTCCAGCCATCCTGCCATCTCAGGGACAGCCTGCCACCACTTTACCTCAGGGAGCTTCCGCTTGGGAGCAGCAAGACGTTGGCGAGTCCTCCTCATAGATCCCCACTGAGGAGATCCCTCGCAAACGTACATGCAAAGAGAGGTACTTACACTCCCCACTGGAGTCTCTTACTGAAGACACTGATTTTGAGGAAGGGGAAGGTTCCTCCCTGTCATCCCCCGAGGATGTCTCCTTTGGAGACATCATGGAACTCTTCCACCAGCGAAGAGGGTGGCCTGCCCAGAAACCTGTCTTGGATGAATCAGTGTTCCTCGAGGCATTTGGTGCAGGACCCTCTACATCCCCTCCTGCAGATCCTTTAGTGGACCTTATAACATCTTGGGCTTGGAAGGAACTGGACACAGTGGAGCCCATCCCCAAATAAAGTTTTGAGCCCCCCCTTCAGATAGATCACACTGGAATAAGGGGTCCCCAGTTGATTCTATTGTGATGGCAGCTGCCACTAGGAAAGAGCTCGCTCAGGAGAGCTCTACGGTTCATACTCCAGACTGAGAGTCAAGGGAGATGGAATGTTTCAGGAAGCAGGTGTATGCTTCGGTGACTTTTTCTGTATGAGTGCTGAATTACATGGCACATGTGATTCAGCTGCAGCAAGACCTAGTGAAGGAGATCACTGAGTCAACCCCTGAATCTATATTGGCGAAGGACAAGAAGGTTTTCGCTTGTATGGCCACTCTAAAGTCAGACGCGAACACTTCTATGGGTCTCCTCTCCCATGCTACTGAGGGAGCCACTAGAGCAGCTGGTACAGGCATTGCCATGAGGCTTTATGCCTGGCTCCGGCTTTGTCTAGTTTTTGGAACCTTTTAAGACATCATTCATCAATTCCTCGTACGATGGTTCCTCCCTGTTTGGAAAGTCGTATGTGAGACTTTAGTTCAGAGTGAGAAGGATGGGAAGATTCTCTCTGCCATCGGGATCTGCTTCTCCTCCCCTCAACGATCCTTTTCTAGGAATCAGTGAGGAGCCAAGAAGATGTGGTTCCAGAAATCTGAAACTTTTCCCCATAACAATCAGGACTTACATTCCCCCAGGGGTAGAGGGGATATGATAGATGTCGCCCTAGAAGCAGAGGGGGTCCGAGAAATTACTGGTCTTGAGAACCTTTCTCAGACAGACCTGTGCAGCAGCCCTGAAGGGTTGCCCGACTGCTCATCTTTGGAGGAAGTCGGGTGCCATCTTTCACTTTTGCTACACCTAATGGAGTGGGAGTCCATCACAAAAGATTGTTGGGTGTTGCAAATTATATCCAGAGGCTATTCAGTCCTATTCCTCAATCCACCTCCACCGCCAAAATACCTCCCGAATATTCCACCCGTGCACAGGGAGGATGCAGCATTAGAAATTGCAAAGCTGCTAGAAAAACGGGTCATCCACCATGTCCCCCAAGACCAGTCTGGATTAGGCATTTATTCCAGGTTCTTTTTAGTGCCAAAGAAGCCAGGGGACCTAAGACCAATTCTGGATCTATCCACCTTGAACCTGTTAGTGGCCAAGATGAAATTCCAGATGGTCACCCTTCAGTCTATCCTGCCCTACCTGGAGGAGAACGATTGGATGTGCTCGATCGATCTCCAGGATGCATACTATCATATCAAGATGGACAGATGGTCACAGAGGTTTCTCCACATCCGGTTAAGAGCCAATCATTATCAGTTCATTGTGCTCCCCTTTGGTCTCACCACAGCCCCCAGGGTGTTTATTAAAGTGATGTCAATAGTTGCAGCTCACCTGAGACTCCAGGGCATTCAGGTATTTCCCTACCTGGATGATTGGCTCATCGCTGCCCCTTCCAGGCATCAACTTTGTCAAGGGAGGGATTTTTTCTTCTTGTAGCCCACAGGTTAGGCATTACCATCATTCTCAACAAATCTTCTCTGACCCCCATCCAAACATTAGACTTTATTGGGGCATGGTTAGACACAATTCAAACCAGAGTGTTTCTTACTCCAGACAGAATGCAAAATCTGAAGCTATGTGTGCTTTGCATTCTTCAAACTCAGTCCCCTACAGCGGAAGTAGTATTAAGGGCATTGGGGTCCATGGCCAGCATGATTAATCTCTTGCCCTTAGCACGTCTTCACATGCAGATCCTTCAGTGGACAATTGCAGTACAATGGTTCCTGTTAGATCTTCCATTGACTCACCCTGCCCGAATCTTTCGAATGTGCAGGGATTATTTTCGGTGGTGAATTCTTTCCTCAGACCTGGTGTGGGGATGGCCCTTTCTCCCACCTTTTCCCATGGCAACGGTGACTACTGACACCTCCCAGTTAGGGTGAGGCGGCACTGCTCGGGAAAGACAGTTCAAGGCACATGGTCCCCCTATGAGACCAATCTGCATATCAACATCCTGGAGATGAGGGTGGTGCTCTTAGTGTTGCAGGATCTCCATGCCCATCTCCCTTGAGGAATGATTGCTATCCAGATGGACAATATTTCGGTGGTCTGGTACATCAACAAACGGGGGGAGCCAGATCTTATCCCCTATGCCCCTATACCATTTTCTGGTGGCAATGCACATTCCGGGGAGGTCCAACATTCTAGCGAACAGGCTCAGCAGACCTATTCTGATGTCTCAGGAATGATCTCTGAATCCTTCAGTAGTGGAAAAGATCTTTCACAAGTGGGCTCAGCTGCGATCTATTCGCCTCTCCTTCCAAAGCGAAATGCAGCGAGTTCTTCGCTCTGAACCCCCCCCCCCCTCAGAGGGAAGCCCCCAGAGACACTCTGATTCATGCTTGGCCCACCAGTCTTCTGAATGCTTATCCTTCTCTTCCGTTAATATCAAAATTTCTTCAGAAAGTTCGCAAGCTGGGGAGCTTAGTTATCCTCATTGCCCCATTCTGGCCTTGCCAAGTCTGGTTTCCCTCTCTGAGATCTCATCTGGTGGCTCCACCATGGACATTGGATCCAGTTCCAGATCTCATTTCTCATCCCTCAGGGATTTCCCATCCAGACCTGGGCAATCTAAAGCTCACTGCTTGGCTGCTCCAGTTTCCATGATAGTCGGGACTCCTGGATTATCGTTTCATGTGAAAAGAATTCTAGTGGTGGCTTATAAGTCTTCCATCAGAAAAGTGTACTCCAGTAAATGGAAATGTTTTTCTATATTGGCCTCTCAGCATGCATTAGATCCTTTCACGGCTCCATTTTCTGCTGTATTGGAATTATCAGGAATTTTTCATCAAGGTGCCAGTTTTCTTACAGTCAAAGTATAAATTGCGGCAATTTCTAATTATCATGTGGGGGATAATATGGCTTCCTTAGCATCTTCAGAGCTTTGTAAGGCCTTCTTCAAAGGTACCTTTCTTCTTCGACCCCCGGTAAAGGACCCTACGCCACTGTGGGATCTTACCCTAGTACTTCAAGCCTTAGTTTCACCTCCTTTTGAACGTACATTTTCAAAACAAGGGAGAATACAAATTGCATTTACTAGATGTGCACAGGCAGTTACCTTTCTACTTGCACAGGGCAAAAATGTTTCATAAATCTGACCACCTCTTTATTTCTTACTCCAAACCATTTTTAGGGAAACCAATCTCCAAAGTTACCATTGCCCGTTGGATTTCTCAATGTATCATTCGGGCGTATTCAGCCAGGGGGATTCCCTCACCAAGTCAGGTGAAAGCACGTTCTACCAGGTCTATGGCCATTTCAGCAGCTTTCTGGTCCAGAGTTTCATTAGATGATATTTGTTCTGCGTCCACTTGGTCCTTATCCCATACCTTCATCTCACATTATAAACTGGACATTGTATCCAGGAACAGGGCATCCTTTGGCTCAATCGTGTTCCGGAATATTCTTCCATGAGGGCCTTCCAGGTGTCTGGTAGTTGGGGACTCTGTCCCACAGGTTGAAGACCAAATGAAGACAACTACTTCAGATAAAGAAGTTATGTATTCACCATAACGTTCCATCTGAGTAGTTGTTCTTCATTTGTCTTCAACCATCCCTCCCGCCTTCTCCCGGCATTGTGTGAACAGTGGTTACGTCCTATGTATTATGGAGGTGGTCACCGTAAGGTGCCTCTTATCCTTGTGTTGCTTTCTTGTATGGACAAGTCTCTGTTGGTTTGGGTGATGGTACGGGATTAGGCAGCAAACTTGATCTGAAAGCATGAAGGAGACAGGGGCATTATGGGTAAGAGGAGGGGCTTTGAGCTTGGATCAAATGCTGGCCATGCGGCCGAGTCCAATCATATACTGATCTGGGAGCCCACAGGTTGAAGACAAATGAAGAACAACTACTCAGATGGAAAGTTATGGTGAGTACATAACTTATTTTTTCTAAAGTGTAGAATGGCAGTTTTAGGTATCTCTATACCTTTGTGTTCATGTGTAACTCCCTGATAGTTTTACTGATAACTGACAAAGGGACATTGACATATGGCCTTTTAAACTCAGGCACCAACTGTAGAAAGTTACAGACTTTTCACCATGGATTTTTGGCATCTAATTAAATCTCACTGCACTGCTCTTTAATTGTAAGAAGATTGCAGCCATAAATAACATTGCACCTCAGACCATTGTACAATTAAAAAAAATCAATAAACTAAAAAAATAAGGAACTAACAAGAGTTTCTACTGGTATTAATCTCTGCTTGCTACTCACCCCCCACTTTTTCTAATATAAATATACTAATTCCGTGATCGCACTGGAGTGAGTTAGTGGCTGATTTATTTATTATCAAGGTAACAGGCTGTCCAACAGGGCCTTTTCAGCTACAGACCAAGCCAAAATGGCAGGCAGTAGACATTAAAGTTGACACAGGGTATAAATAATGTACATCATTATACAAGTTGTCATTAGAGACAGAAAGTAATATGACAGAATGGTATTTGAGTCATTTGTCAATGTAGATGGCATGATTACAGCATTTACAGCTTATGTGCACTTTTATGGAATTTAATATTTACAGTAATCACACGTTTGATGCATTTTTTATAAAAAATAGCATAGTTATAAGTTGTAAGTCATAGGAAGTGTAATAGTGATGTCTGATTAATGATTTCTTTTAAAGGAGCACAATAGCCAAGTTTAAAACTGAGGAACTATTTGTAAGAGTAGTTCTACTACTGACAGGAAGCCATTTGATTTTTTATTAAGTAAGAGACACAATAATGGGTATAATTGTTAGAAGGACAAATCTGTAGATTTTTGTTTATTGAATTGTATTTGTATTTAAACAGTAGCAGACCTGTTTAGCTGGATGTGACTGATTCTACAACCATCTGGATATACAAAGCTGATATAAGCATACTTTTTGCATTTGTTTTGTTTCAGTGATAGTTAACAAAACTGTACTGCATTTATGTATTTGTTTCATTGATTATTGATTGAATATTGTAGTCTGTCTCTGCAGTTTTAGTGGAGGTTGCTTTGCACTCTGTGAAGTTTTGTGTTTATCTGATTGTCTGGGGTGTCTATCTTTTCTTTTATACTACTGGTATAGTTACATTTCTGTGTATTTATACTCAGTAGAAGAACTGTTTAGCTGTCTGTAACTGATTCTACAACCATCTGGCTATAGAAATGCTACGTAGATGCCCTACGCTGACCGTCTCAAAGCTGATGCAAGTGTACTTTTTTGCACATGTTCTGTTTCACTGATAGTTAACAAAACTGTACTGCATTTATTTATTTGTTTCATTGAATATTGATTGAATATTGGTGGCATGTCTCTGCAGGTAGTTTGTAGTGGGGGTTGCTTTGCACTCTGTGAAGTGTTGTGTTTATCTGATTGCCTGGGGGGCTGTCTTTTGTTTTATACTACTGGTATAGTTACATTTCTATTTGTGCTCAGTAGCAGAGCTGCTTAGCTGGCTGTGACTGATTCTACAACCATCTGGATATACAAAGCTGATATAAGCATACATTTTTGCACTTGCTCTGTTTCAATGATAGTTAAAATTGTACTCTGTTTATTTATTTGTTTCATTGAATATTGATTGAATATTGGTAGTCTCTGCAGTTAGATTGTAGTGGAGGTTTTTTTGCACTCTCTGAAGTTTTGTGTTTATCTGATTGCCTGGGGAGCGTCTATCTTTTATTTTATACTACCAGTATAGTTACATTTCTGTGTATTTTTGCTCAGTAGCAGAGCTATTTAGCTCGCTGTAATTGATTCTACAACCATCTGGATATACAAAGGTGATATAAGTATACTTTTCTGCACTTGTTTTGTTTCAGTGATAATTAAAACTGTACTGCATTTATTTATTTGTTTCATTGAATATTGATTGAATATTGGTGGTCTCTCTCTGCAGTTAGTTTGTAGTGGGTGTTGCTTTGTACTCTGTGAAGCTTTGTGTTTATCCGATTGCCTGGTGGTCTGTCTTTTGTTTTATACTACTGGTATAGTTACATTTCTGTCTATTTGTGCTCAGTAGCAGAGCTGCTTAGCTGGCTGTGACTGATTCTGCAACCATCTGGATATACAAAGCTGATATAAGCATACATTTTTGCATGTGTTCTGTTTCAGTGATAGTTACAATTGTACTGTATTTATTTATTTGTTTAATTGAATATTGATTGAATATTTGTTGTCTGTCTCTGCAGTTATTTTGTAGTGGGGGTTGCTTTGCACTCTGTGAAGTTTTGTGTTTATCTGATTGCCTGGGCGTCTAACTTTTGTTTTATAATTTTTTTTGTATTTACTTGTTTATTTTATTTATTTTACATTTCGTAACCGGGAAAGTCCCACTGGACACAAGTCCTTTTTCAGCGGAGGCTTTAGGGAGAAAAGCTCCACTTATAACACATGTTAATAACTCGTCATATGACAAAGATTACATTTAATTACATATGAACAAAACATAAATATAAAGCTATGATTATTCAATAAACTGTACATCAGTAAAAACATTCAGAATGATATAAGACTATAGAATATACATCAGTTCTCATCACTTGGTAGAAGGAGAGTTGTTGAGAGAAAAGAAAGAAGCTAGAGAAGTGAGACTAGGAAGAATAAGAGAAGTGTACAGCCTGAAAATGAGGTAGGAAACATTGCCTTAGGGTGAGCCAGAAGAAGATGGAGTACGACTAGCCTAGGTGTTTCAGTGACAAGCCCACTTAGTTTTTAGGTGTGTTTTTAGAGATTTCTTGAACTGAGATAAGGGCATTGCAGCTGTTATGTTAGTGGGCAGAGAGTTCCTTTTTTTTGGCAATATAGTTTGAATAGAGGGAGGCCCCTGCAGAGTTGTTGAATTTAGTGACTTGAAGAAGAGGTTTGTTGTTGGAGGGTAGAACCCTAGTACTGGAGTAAGAGTGTATTAGGTTTTGTAATGTAGGGGTTTTCTCGGGGTAGCAGAGAATCTTATAGGTTAGTATAAGCTGGCTGTAGTGGCAGAGTTGGGGGAGTTCAAGTCAGTTGAGTTGTTTAAGAGCTAAGCAGTGGTGTGTTTTGTAAGGCCTGTTGGTGGCGAATTTTGCAATTTTGTTATAGCAGGCGTCAAGTTTGGTTAAATCTGATCTTCTGAGATTGGTGAGGATGGGAGAAGCATATAGAAATGTGGAGATGAGATGAGTTTGTGCTATTTTAGCTTTGGTATTGTTTGTGAGGAATTGTTTATTTCTGTGTAGTCCCCACAGTTTTTTGTGTACTTTCTTTGGGTCTGTATTAGATAAACGAAAGTTTATCTAATCAAACGGTCACATAAGCGAAAATTGTGGAACTCGAAACCGCAATTGTGAGATCGCGGTACAGTGAAGATGGGAATATTTGCCCTTTCCTCACTGTAGTGCGATCTCGGAGTTGGAATATATATTTAGTGGGGGGGTGTAGCCCCCCACAATTCCAGTTTCGAGTTCTTGGATTTTTGCTCATGTGAGCGTTCGATTAGATAAACTTTCGTTTATCTAACATCGACCCCTTTCTTTATGGTGAGTGAGATGTAAGTATCAAATTTCATGTTGCAGTCTATTTCAACACCTTGTAGTTTGGTGTAAGTGATTGGAGACATGGTTGTTTTGTTGTTAGAAAGGTAGTAAATGAGGGTGGGGGAGCAGAGTGATTAGTAGGGTGGAAAATGCGAAGTTTTATTGGGGTTAAGTATTAATTGGGAGTTGGTAAGCCATTCTTCCAGGGAGAGGAACGAGGTTTCTGTTTGGACCTGCAGTTCTTGGAGAGGAAGGAAAAGAGCAGATTAGTGTTGAGTCATCAGTGCACTGAATGACTGAGGCTTCTAGAATAGAAGTATGGAGGTTATTAGTGAAGACAGAAAAGAGTAAAGGCCCAAGGATGGAGCCTTGGGGAACTCCTAGAGTGACAGGTAATAAAGATGTGAGTTCTTGCCTCCTTTGAACTGCTTGCTGCCTACCTGTCAAGTAGCTTTGGAACCAGGAAATGGTGGATTTACTAGGATTTAGTTCAGAGAGGGATTTAATCAGCTTGTTGTGGTTGACCATATCAAATACCTTAGCTTAGAAAGTTTGAGAAAAACAGCAGAGACATGGTTGCCATTATTTCTGTGGTTGTTAACTATGTGAGTGAATTACATAAGTGCAGTTGTGGTGCTATGATGGGGCCTGAAGGCATGTTGAGTGTTTGTGAGAAGGTTATGGGTGTTGAGATAATTCATGAGTTGTGTGTGTATGCACCTCTCCAGTATTTTGGACAGAGGTGAGAGTATTGCTATGGGCCGATAGTTGGTGAACTCTTTTGAGTTACCCCCTTTATGGAGCGGTATAATGTGAAAAATTTTCCAGATTTCAGGAACTAAGTTTTTGGATATCGAACGGTTGATAAGAATGGAGATAGGATAAGCAATGGCATCGGCAGCTATTTTCAGGAATTCTGCTGGCAGTTTATCTGCAGCTAAAGTGGTAGGTTTTAGTTTCTTCAGTAGTTTCTTAATAATGTCAGTAGAGACAGTATGGAATGTTAAGCCTTCGGTATCTTTATGGTACTTGGGTAATTGGTTTGAGGATGGAGAGTTTTGAGCATTAGCAAGAGCAAGAATGGATTCGGTGAAAAATTTGTTAAAAGTTGTTGCAACATTGAGGGAGGTATCTGTTATGGTAGGAGTGGGAGTTCCCGATTTTCCAGGAAGGAGTATGTTGTTAATAGATGTCCAGAGTTTTTGGGGTTATTTTGATATTTGGTTTCTATGTTATAGTAGTAGTTAATTTTGTCAAGTTTTACACATTTATTTGATTTATTACAGAGTTTAAGATATGCCTGCTTGTCTATATGGGAACTGGCTTTGTGCCAGTGGGTCCAGGCCTTATCTCTGGATTTCAGAAGAGACCTAGTCTCTTTACTCACCGGGGAGCATAGTTGGATTTTACTGTGATAGTTATGGGCGGGGCTTGGGAGTTTAGGATATCTAAGAAGGAAGAGTTGATGTATTGTACAGCTTTGTTATGGTTGAGGTTTTTAAGGGGAGAGCAGTTACAAGTTTTTAGTGAATTAATAAAGTTGGCTGGGTTGAAGTTTTTCCTTGTTTCTTATTATCTAGAAATTTGTGGTCTTTTCTTGATATGCTCAGTATCTTATTACAAAGGTTGGTAATTGGTCGCTTAGGCTGTCAGGATGGCATCCAGACTGACTGATAAGTTTTGGCCTGTTTGTCAGAATCCAGTCAAGTATTGACTGTTTTTTGGTGGATTTATTAATTCTAGTGGGAGACTGGATGAGTTGGGAAAAAACATGGAGACTGGTGAAGTTGGTGGGAAAATTAGAGTTACAAGTTAACCAGTCCATGTTTATGTCCCCTAAGGTGATGGTTTCATGTTGGAGGCTATCACAGGGCCAGTGAAGTAGGGTTTCCAGTGTGGGAATGTTGTTCTTTGGTGGTATATAGCAGCCGATTATAATGACACTTTTCCTGGGGTTAAGTATTAGTTTAGCAATTATAATTTCTGTACTGGATAAATTTTTATTTCTATATTTAAGTTTTCTATGTTTAGTTGATTTTGAAATAGTAAAGCTACACCTCCTCCTTTTTTGGATGTACGATCATTTTGTAAGAAATTATAGCCAGGTAGTAGAATTTCATTATTGGAGGTGCTGGGTTTAAGCCAAGTTTCGGTTAGTAATACTAGGTCAGGGGAATATAGGGAAAGATTGGCATGAACATCATGGACTTTATTGCTAAAGCTTTTGACATTCATGTTTAGTTTTAGCAGGTCATTAAGTTTTCTAGGTAGTTGGAATGGGTTAAGTGAATGTTATTATCAGATGTTCCCGGATTATAATGAATGTTTCCACTTAGAGAGAGTCTGACCGCAATGCACACTTTGGTTCTTATAAGGTTAGTTACATACTTGTCATATTTAGAGGATAGTTTATTGGTATGGTGAGAGGTTAGGGTAAGTTTAATGGCATAAGGATAGATATGTATGTGTAAGATGGATGGGGAGATGGGGAGAGTGAGAGGTGTTGATATAGAGGTATGAGTAGTAGAAGTGACATGGTGGGGTAGAGCATTGAGGTATATATTGGGGTCTATATCACGTCAAACTTACAAAAGTTTGATCATTGTAATATTGAACCCTTATGTCCGAAACCCAACAAAACCGAAAGCACAGAACAGCGATTTTTTTTTTTCCCAGGGAAAAAAAATCGCTGTTCCATGACAAAAAAAAAATAACCTTAAACTTAAACCCACAGTGGAGGAAATAGCAAAGCCTCAAAAACGGCCCACAGATTTTTTCGCTGGGAAAAACGTTAATGTGCCGTGGCTTCGCTATTTTCCACTTTTGGACTTTAGGGTTTGCTATTACAATGTTCAAACTTGTTTTAGTTCAACTTTGTAATATAGACCCTGTATAATGTGATATGTGGTAATATGAGCAAGTAGTATTAAAGCTGTTAATAGCATCGATGTTGTGTAAATATTTATGTAGACATGATATGATTGTATCAATGTATATGTAGATTGAGCTATGTTTGCTGTTAGTTAGTCCAGGATATGTGTGGAGTAGAGTGCGTATTGGATATAATGGCTGAGTATGTGGTTACCTATGTTGTAAAGGAATAGTGGTTAGAGTGTTTTCAAGAAGGGGTAGAATGGGAGTGGTGTAGTGATGTTGTGAATGTTGTGTATTTTGATTGGATGGGGTGGGGTGGGAGTGGCTTATAGAGTGTAAGTCTGAAGGGAGTGGGGGTGGGTGGGAAATAGAGTTGTAGGGGAATGGAGTGAGGCCGAGCGTACCGAGGGTGAATGGAGCGAGTTGGAATAGTTGATGGAAGACCGGAAAGAACGAAGCTGTAGAAAACAATCAGCCAGGTAAGGTGAATGTAACATGGGAATGTAAAGGACACTTTAGTGTGGCAGGAACAGAAATAGTCGCAATAAGGGGAAAGCAAGTACAAAAATATGTTCTCTGTTTGGTGTACTAAGCTGTCAGAGGAGACTAGGATCTAAAAGGAGATAGAGCTGCAAGTGGTTACATTATGTTAGTCAGCAGGCAGTGTTTTGGACAGTGGGAAGTGTACTAAATAGTGGACAGTGTTGGCAAGAAAGGGTGTGCAAATAGCAAAAGTGGGTGTCCTAGTGATGGGGGGGGGAGACCAGGGTGAATGAAGGTAGACAGGAAAGAGGAAAAGTTACCTAGAAAAAAGGAGATGGAGAATGTGGACTGATATGTAGGGTGATAGACAGGTAACAAGCTAAGGGATACTAGCTACAAAGGAGGCTACAAGAAAGTTACACTGGGGGTGTTTAGGTATGGTGACGTGCTTAACTCTTAGTTAATTTACAATACACAGGAATGGGAAAGCAAAGTAAAATACAGGGTATAACATACATGACACTTATGGATATTTTTATGTAGCTGCCAGTTGGACTGGGTTGAGATGGTTCTGTGGTTCAGTCAGCTGGAGGGATGTTTAGTATGCTTGTTTAAAGCAGTGGTAAGCTCCTGTAGGAGGAAAGAGTGACCGCTGATTAGATTAGGAGACCTAGAAAAAGTGAAGGATGCAGAGGATTAGAGAGGCTAAAGAGAAAGTAGTGGAGCTATTCTGAAGGGTGTAGTGGAGAAACAGACTAGGAGAGGTATGCGTTAGTAAAGAGTGATGGAGCATAACATGGAAGAATAAAAAGGATCAATTCCAGTGTCATCTGTTATGAGCTGTAATATACACAGTAGTCCCCAAAATTAGCAGGTGAAGGTTCTAGTATGCAAAAACACAGTGAACGAATACTAATACATGCACAGTCAATATGCAACGATAACCATTCGCATTTCAATAATAACTTGGTGAAATTAGAATGGGCAAGGAAGGCAAAATCACATTGCTGTGAATGGTTTGACTATAGCTAACAACAGAAATATTCTGTAAGTTTCTAGTCAGTAGTATTCTGTAAATTTCTAGTCAGTTTCACTGCATGGCGTATAGCATCAGCTACTGGTATAATTACATTTCTGTGTATCTGTGCTCAGTACCAGAGCTGTTTATCTGGCTGTGAATGATTCTACAACCATCTGGATATACAAAGCTGATATAAGTATTCTTTTTTGCAGTTGTTCTGTTCAGTGATAGTTAACAAAACTGTACTGCATTTATTTATTTGTTTCATTTAATATTGATTAAATATTGATAATCTCTCTTTTCATTTAGTTTGCAGTCGGGGTTGCTTTGCACTCTGTGATGTTTTGTGTTTTTTTGATTGCCTGGGAGTCTATCTTTTGTTTTATACTAGTGGTAATGTTACAAGGTTGTGTATTTGTGCTCAGTAGCAGAGCTGTTTAGCTGGCTGTGACTGATTCTGCACTCAATTTATGTGTTTCATTGAATATCGGTGGCCTCTCTCTGCAGTTAGTTTGTAGTGAGGGTTGCTTTGCACTCTAGCGAAGTTTTGTTTTTATGTGATTGCCTCGGGGATCTATCTTTTATTTTATACTACTAGTATAGTTGCATTTTTGTGTATTTGTGTTCAGTAGCAGAGCTGTTTAGCTGGCTGTGACTGATTCTACAACCATCTGGATATACAGAGCTGATAAAAGTATACTTTTGCACATGTTCTGTTTCAGTGATAGTTAACAAAACTGTACTGCATTTATTTTTTTTCATTGAATATTGATTGAATATTGGTGGTCTCTCTCTGCAGTTAGTTTGTAGTAGGGGCACTTTGCAGTCTGTGAATTTTTGCATTTATTTCATTGCCTAGGGGGTTTATTGTTTGTTTTATACTACTGGTGTAGTTACATTTCTGTGTATTTGTGCTCAGTAGCAGAGCTGCTTAGCTGGCTGTGACGGATTCTGCAACCATCTGGATATAGAAAGGTGATATAAGTATACTTTTATGCACTTTTCTTTCAGTTATATTTAACAAAACTGCACTGCTTTTATTTCTTTCTTTCATTGAATATTGTTTGAATATTAGTGGTCTCTCTCTGCTGTTAGTTTGTAGTGGGAGTTGCTTTGCAGTTTGTGAAGTTTTGTGTTTATCTGATTGCCTGGGAGTCTATGTTTTGTTTTACACTACTGGTATAGTTGCATTTCTGTGTATTTATGCTCAGCAGCAGAGCTGTTTAGCTGGCTGTGAGTGATTCTAAAATCATCTGGATATACAAAGCTGATATAAGTATGCCTCATCTGCATATACAAAGCTGGTGTAAGTATGCTTATTTGTACTTGTTCTGTTTGAGTGATAGTTAACAAAACTGTACTGCATTTATTTGTTTCATTGAATATTGTATGAATGTTGGTGGTCTCTCTCTGCAGTTAGTTTTTTTTTCTCACCCTCCCACTAAAGTGTTGTTGTATTCCTAAATGTGTTGGCTTTGGAATTGCCCGCCCTTGCTGTAAATATGTCTTTGGACACTCCTCCCAGCCCAAGTATTCAGAACACTATGTCAGGGCAATTCCATCAGTTTCTGAGACAGTGTAGCAACTGCCTCATGTTCACTGACAGCCCTCCTCTCCTAGCACACAATTCTTCTACTTGTGAGAAATGCATCATCAGTAACCTGGAATCCATGCTCTTTCACGCCACAGTCAGTACTCCTGACAAAGTGGAGATTGCCAGCATAAACACCACACACCCCCATATCACATAGCCAAGCACAACACACACACCTATGCATTTGTCCTCAATAAAAATTACCTACACAGCAGAGACCTCCAAAACACATTCACAGACATTCCACACACAACACCAAACACATCAAACACAGCAGACAACACACCAGTATTTCACATACACAGCCCATAAGTCATAACAATAAACCAATGCAACCCATAAGGCATAACAGTAAACCAAACATACTAGTCATTGGCGACTCATTTGTGAGAGACACTGATGTCCCCCTCACCAGGCTCGACAAGGAGAAGGTCACAGTCAGTTGTCTGTCAGGTGCCAGAATCCTCCATGTCATGCATGCACTTAAGTCACTCCACAACAGATACAAGTATGACTCTGTCATTGTCCATGTTGATGTGAATGATGAGACACACCTCCATGGACTATATGAAGAGAGACATGATTGAGCTGTCAGAGTATGTGTCCCAGACAGGTATGACCCTAACCCTCAGCAGCATCCTACCTTCACCAAGAATGATACCACAATACCAACAAAAAATAATTGACTTCAACAGTTGGTTTAGTTTCTGGAGTTTTTCCAAGGGGATCCAGTATCTGTCTACCTGGGATGACATGGTTGACAGGCCTTGATGCTTTGCCAGAGATGGCCTCCATGTGTCACCCCTGGGATTCTGGATCCTGGTGAAGGCTGTTACCACCACCATCATGCTTTTTTTAGGCTATGTCCCAAAGACAAATCTTCCAACATAAAAGACCTGTCAAAAATCAAATTGAAGGTCATTCTTCTTAACACTAGGAACCTTAACCTGAAAATGCAGTCACAGGATGCTTTCCTAGCACTGGAAGATGCCAATGTCTGTGTGTCACAGAAAGTTGGTTCAGGGCTGTGGAGAGCACCCCTTCCTTACCAGGCTATAGCTCCTTCCCCACATTTCGACCCCAAAATGAGGTCTGGAAGACTAAGAATGGTGGCGTGTCTATCTTCATTAAGGACAGGCACACCTCTAGACTGGTTTGCCAGCATGATGCACTGGAATTACTCCAGGAGCAACTGACAGTTGGCAAGTCACCCATCCAAGTTATAGCCAGCTATAGACCCCCCCCTCCATGACTCAGGGCACCTACTCCTCCGTCCTAGACCTACTTGACTCCATCAAGGTATCCCCTAACACCCTGATCCCTGTTGACTTCAACTACCCCACCATAGACTGGGTGAACTATTCCTGCACTAATGCACTCACCTAACGATTCCTTGACTTTATCAGTTCTAATACACTACACCAGCTGGTATCATCCCCCACAAGAGGAGATAAGATTCTGGACTTGGTTCTCACCAACATGGGCGACCGCTGCACTACTCCCATAGTATGTTCTTCCCTGGTGAGATCAGATCATCGGTCTGTCTCATTAGAAGTTTCTATCCCATCGAATGAGATCAGATCATCGGTCTGTCTCATTCAAAGGTTCTATCCCATCCAAACCCCGCCCCTCCCCAGCTGGAGCCAGGCTAAAAAACTTCTCAAAAGCTGACTACAACCTCTTAAAGGAGGACATCAGTTGTGTCACACCACTGCCCCTCCCCTCAGAGGATGGTGACAGCTATGCCGAACAGTACGCCAATGCAGTATACAAGCACCTGTACAACTGCATGGACTCAGCCATACCCAACAGAATTAAAACCTGCTCCTCAAGAAAGCACAAGCCTATCTGGTGGGCATCCTCTATCAACATGCTTTATAACAAAAGGAAGAAACTGTTGGTCAGGTGTAAAAAGGAACAAATTCCAAATAGGAAAAACTCTCTCCTCAACCTTACAAGCAAATTAGATCACTAGTGAAAACCTCCAAAGCCAATTATGAAATGAAACTAGCCTCTGAAACAAAGGGAAAACCACAAAACCTTCTTCAGTTATGTCAGGAACCTCCATGGCAAAGCCCAGGTTTATTCCGAATTAGTACTTAACAGTACCACTTACACTGTTCCTGTTGACTTAGCCTATCTGCTAGCAGATAGGTTCAGTGCAAACTTCACCCCCCTTTCCCCCAAAAGGTCCATTCGACATCCCCAATACTTGTCCTGCATTGCACACATCTCTGTAAATCAAGTGTTAAAGGCCCTATCCAAGGCAAAGAACACAGTTTCCATGAGATCTGATAGTATCCCAGGCTGTATTCTGTACCATCTCCATCAAGAACTAGCTTCTCCATTGAGCACCCTATTCAACCACAGCCTAAGAACAGGCTTCATTTCAGCAGGGTGGAGAACTGCCATTGTCATCCTCTTGCACAAAGATGGTGCCACTGCTGATCCTGGAACCTATCACCCCATTAGCTTGACAAGTCTGAACTGTTAAGCCATGGAGCATATTATTATGGATCTCATAAACAAGGGCATAGGCAATCTCCAAGCACTTGACCCCTCCCGGTTCGGATTTGTCAACTGCAGATCTTGCCTGTTGAACCTGGTTGACTTCTTTCAGACTGTCACCAAGGCCCTGGATGAGGGAAAGTCAGTACATACAGCCTACCTTGACTTGGCCAAGTCCTTTGACACAATCCCCCACTCTGACATCATCAAAAAGCTAACACAACTTGGCATAAATCTCTATCTCATTAGGTGGGTAGCCAACTAGGGGTCTATATTATAAAATCGAAGTCTTAAAACTTCGAATGTTATAATATCGACCCCTATTCAGCGAATGCTTGAAACAGTGAAGCTGCAGAACACCGAATATTTTCCTAGGGAAAGTATTCGGTGGGCCATTTCTGCAGCTTTGCTATTTCCTCGGCTGTGGGGGGAAGGTGACGAACCGGGTTAAGGTAAGTGTGCGAACAGACCAAGGTAAGGTGAGTGTGTGATAGTAAGTGACCTTAGGGATAAGGAGTGGGTAAGGTGAGTGTGCGATAGTTAGGGACTTTAGGGTTAGGGAGCGGGTAAGTTGAGTGTGCGATAGTTAGGGACCTTAGGGTTAGATAGCGGGTAAGGTGAGTGTGTGTTAGGGACCTTAGGAGTAGGGAGCGGGTAAGGTGAGTGTGCATTAGTTAGGGACCTTAAGGCTAGGGTTGGGTTAAGGTAAGTGGATAGCTAGTAGTGCATGTATGGTTTAGTGTAGGTGTCTGTGAAGTGTGTATGTGTGGATTATGTATTTTGGTGTGCTTGTGCTGTGTGTGTGTATTCTCGGAACAGCAAATTTTTTCACTTGTAAAAAATTTGCTGTTCTGAGCGTTCGAGTATATCACATTTCGAGATTCCAAGGTCGAGCTTATGGTGTTCAATATTTTGGAATTTCGATAATGTGATATAGACCCGCCAACTAGCTCGCCGATAGGACCCACAAGGTCAAAATAGGTGCCTCCACCTCCAACAGCAGACCTCTCACTAGTGGTGTTCCCCAGGGATCTGTCCTGGGACCTCTACTGTTTGGCATCTACTTCTCAGAGGTCCAGGCAAAGGCAAAAGGCTTGTGCCTGACCACGTTTATAGATGACTGTAAGCTGGGTGCTGTCATTGACTCCCCAAATGATGTTAATATACTGCAAGAGGGTCTCACAGCAACAAATGACTGATGCCAAAGTCATAGACTTAAGTTAAACTCAAAAAATGTATTATCATACCATTCTGCAAAAACATGGCATCTGCTGATTACCACATCAACAGCAGCCCCCTAAGCACACAACCTGTGGTGAGAGACCTGGGTGCTCAGGTTGGCAGCAATCTCACATTCGACCATCATGTAGCGGCAGTAGTCAGGAAAGCCTTTTACTTGGTTCATCTCATAAGTAAAGGGATTGCATCCAGAAAAAAGGAGGTTATTACCTCTCTGTACTCCTTCCTCATTAGGCCAGTAATTGAGTATAATGCCCCATTTGGCATGTATCTCTCCAAACAC
Source organism: Protopterus annectens (assembly GCF_019279795.1). NCBI lineage: Eukaryota > Metazoa > Chordata > Ceratodontiformes > Protopteridae > Protopterus > Protopterus annectens. Next base: position 165,998,132 of record NC_056737.1, read on the forward strand.
CTGCATCAACTGGAAAGGCCACAGAAATACCTTGCAAAGAGAATCCATGGCCTCCAACACCTGTCCTATGTGGACAGGTGCAAATCACTATCACTCTACTTGCTATCATACAGATTGCTCAGATGTCATCTGTGTCTCGCCTACAAGGCAATATTGGACCCTGCCCTACAACAGATGCTCCATATCCATAAGTGTAACTCCTCGTACATTACCCGCTCAAAAGGCCTTAATCTATTACGCGACATCAACAAAACCTGCTGGAGAGACTGTGACTGCCCCATATCTGGAATAGACTTCCCATAAATGTCAGAGTATCTTGCTGACCTTGTTCAAGTGCAACCTTGATGAGTGGATGGAAAACCTCAAATTTGTCCCAGGAGTTCCACCTGTGTCTGTCACTGACAGGGGCAATAGGTGCTGATTGAGGTTTCTTTTTAGGGGGGTAAACTCTTGGCTAGTCTTCTAAGGGCCCCAGGGCGATTGGCCTAGTAACCCCTTATGATCCTGTGAAGAGAGAATAAAAAGTGATCTAAGGGGAAGGCCATATTCAGCCTTTGTTCTGAAGATCTTTTTTACTATGGCAAGTCTTGCAGTGGGGGGAAAGTAGAAGTGATATGAAAGATTTAGTTGAGCTAGAATTTTGCTGCACATGCTGCTAGTATGATGTGCCAACGTTAGTGCAGGGTCTTTTGTAATAACCTGATATCTTTACTCTGTAACTTTTGGTAATATGAAGGCATTGTTGTCTTTCACTATTAAAGGTAGGATGTCAAGTAATTTCTTCCAAAGACCATAATAGTACTCTTTGCTGGGCTAATCAAGTGCCTGTTATTGTAGGTCCAGTTGGATAAGGCAGTGAAGATGCTTTGAAGATTTTATTATAGGTCAGCTGAGTTTTTGCTGGACTCAGATATCAACAAGTCAAAACGTTGTCCTATAATCTTACATATATAGATTAGATGACTGATCTCATTATTGGTAGGATTACTGTGATCACCTAACATTGCCATGCACTAGGCATTCTGCAATATAAATTAAATATACCAACATAGCTATTGATAAAATTGTGTGGTCTCCTTCAGTGTTACTCTCTAGCATGTTGCATTATACTTTTTATTAAAGATAGGTATATGCCTTATTTTCCAGGTGTAGGATGCAATAGATGTGCAGAATATGTACACAGTTAGTTATCCATGGATGTCAGAAATAATGATTAAATGCAAATTGCATGCATTTTTTAAATAAGAGCCCTGCCACTGATAAGAGGCCAATGGGGGAAACTCTCTTACTGATCATGCAAAAATGGTATGACAATTTCATCATTACGCTATAGTTAAGTCCTTAAGTGTATAGTGGCAATTTTAGATGCAACCAAGTATAATTCACTACAAGTCTTACTAAGAAGTGTCCGAGTGAGAACTGAGATATGGCCTGTTAGACACAGGTATCAAACTATGAGTTTGTATGCATTTCACTATCAGTTTGGCAAGATACATTATACTCAGTTTCATTAGAGTTGGGGATTTGACTTCTTTTCAGGGTAGAAATGCAATGCACAGTATTTCTAAAATTTCTGTAGTGAGCTGACATTATATTATAAAGTCCAAAAAGCAACAACAATCAGCAAATGGAGCAGCACTATGATAAACCGTTCTGGAACACCAGAAGTATTAAACAAAACAAAAACTCCAAATTATGGACACGCTGAGTATCAAAGAACTGTAGACTTTATTCAAGAACAACAAAGCTTTCGGGAATACCCTTCAATGTGTATACAACATTAAAATCAAGAACTGTATTTAAATAATGAAATCAAGTGACACAGCTAATAAAACAATTAACAAAATAATAATTCCATAAGCATTTAAAACCACAGAACTCAATTAAAACACTCTGTACAGCCTAAACACTTTATATAACATATATAGCATTTCAGTACATTACAAACTCATTATTACACTCATATTTAAGCCTCCTATTTCAGCAACATTTGTCTCTTCCTTAAAATAGGCTTTATATTAATCACAGTATTAAGTGCTGGTGTGCAGTCAGCTTCTAACCACAAAATCCATTCATGTTCACATACTTCAACTGTATTGTTTAAATCCTCCCCCTGCTATTTTTTACTTTTTGAGCAATCACTTTGAACAGGAACCTGTGGTCTTTTCTTCTTCTGTTAAATGTTTTGCAAATGCATTATTAAGTACTTCCCTACTTATCTCAGATTTGTGCTCAGTTATCCTATCCTTAAGCTTTCTAGTAATCTTTCGTATATAGAAAGCAAGCCACTTTACACAATTGGCCACATAAACTATATTGGCCATATTCCATGTAGCAAAACAATTAAATATAAACCTCCTACTAGTCACTGGATGTTTAAATAAATTTTCTCTCTTTTATATCATTACAGCCTTTATTGGTGGTCTCTCTCTGCAGTTAGTTTGTAGTGGGGGCTGCTTTGCACTCTGTGAAGTTTTGTGTTTATGTGATTGTCTGGTGGAGGTCCATCTTTTGTTTTATACTAGTGGTATAGTTGCATTTCTGTGTACTTGTGCTGAGTAGCAGAGCTGTTTAGATGGCTCTGACTGATTCTACAACCATCTGGTTATACAAATCTGATATATGTATACTTTTTGCACATGTTCAGTTTCACTGATAGTTAACAAAACTGTACTGCATTTATTTATTTGTTTCATTGAATATTGATTAAATATTTGTGGTCTGTCTGCATTTATTTTGTAGTGGAGGTTGCTTTGCACTCTGTGAAGTTTTGTGTTTATCTGATTGCCTGGGGGGATCTGTCTTTTGTTGTATACTACTGATATAGTTAACATTTCTGTCTATTTCTCAGTAGCAGAGCTGCTTAGCTGGCTGTAACTGATTCTACAACCATCTGGATATACAAAGCTGATAAAAGTATACTTTTTTGCACGTGTTCTGTTTCAGTGATAGTTAACAAAACTGCACTGCATTTATTTGTTTCATTGAATATTGGTGGTCTGTCTCTGCAGGTAGTTTGTAGTGTGTGTTGCTTTGCACTTGTGAAGGTTTGTGTTTATCTGATTGCCTGTTGGGTCTTTCTTTTGTTTTATACTACTAGTATAGTTACATTTCTGTCTATTTATGCTCAGTAGCAGAGCTGCTTAGCTGGCTGTGACTGATTCTACAACCATCTGGATATACAAAGTTGATATAAGCATACATTTTTGCACGTGTTCTGTTTCAGTGATAGTTAAAATTGTATTGTATTTATTTGTTTAATTAAATATTGGTGGTCTCTCTCTGCAGTTAGCTTGTAGTGGGGGTTGTTTTGCACTCTTTGAAGTTTTGTTTTTATCTGATTGCATGGTGGAGGTCTATATTTTGCTTTATACTACTGGTATAGTTACATTTCTGTGTACTTGTGCTGAGTAGCAGAGCTGATTAGATGGCTGTGACTGATTCTACAACCATCTGGGTATACAAATCTGATATAAGTATACTTTTTAGCACTTCTTCTGTTTCAGTGATAGTTAACAAAACTGTGCTGCTTTTATTTGTTTCATTGAATATTGATTGAATATTGGTGGTCTGTCTCTGCAGTTAGTTTGTAGTGGGGTTGCTTTGCACTCTGTGAAGTTTTGTGTTTATCTGATTGCCTGGGCATCTGCCTTTTGTTTTATAATTTTTTTTTGTATTTACTTATTTATTTTATTTATTTTACATTTCGTAACCGGAAAAGTCCCACTGGACGCAAGTCCTTTTTCAGAGGAGGCTTGGGGAGAAAAGCTCTAATTATAACACGTTAATAACTCGTCATATGACAAAGATTACATTTAATTACATATAAGCAAAGCATAAAAATAAAGCTATGATTATTCAGTAAACTGTATATCAGTAAAAACATTCAGAATGATGTAAGACTATAGAAAATAAATCAGTTCTCATCAGTTGGTAGAAGGAGAGTTGTTGAGAGAAAAGAAAGAAGCTAGAGAAGTGAGACTAGGAAGAATAAGTGAAGTGTACAGCCTGAAAATGAGAGAGGAGACGTTGCCTTAGGGTGAGCCAGAAGAAGATGGAGTAAAACTAGCCTGGGTATTACAGTGACAAGCCCACTTAGTTTGTTGATGTGTTTTACGAGATTTCTTGAACCGAGATAAGGGCATTGTGGCTGTTATGTTAGTGGGCAGAGAGTTCCTTTTTGTTGGCAATATCGTTTGAATAGAGGGAGGCCCCTGCAGAGTTGTTGAATTTAGATAGTTGAAGAAGAGGTTTGTTGTTGGAGGGTTGAACCCTAGTACTGGATTAAGAGTGTATTAGATTTTGTAATGTAGGGGTTTTCTCGGGGTAGTAGAGAATCTTATAGGTTAGTATGAGCCGGTTGTACTGGAGGAATTGGGGGAGTTCAAGCCAGTTGAGTTGTTCAAGGGCTAAGCAGTAGTATGTTTTGTAAGGGCTGTTGGTGGCGAATTTTGCAATTTTGTTATAGCAGGCATCAAGTTTGGTTAAATCTGATCGTCTGAGATTGGTGAGGATGGGAGAAGCATATAGAAGTGTGGAGATGAGATGGGTTTGTGCCAATTTAGCTCTGGTATTGTTTGTGTGGAATTGTTTATTTCTGTGTAGTCCCCCCAGTTTTCTTGTACTTTCTTTATGGTGAATGAGATGTAAGTATCAAATTTCATGTTGCAGTCTATTTCAACACCTTGTAGTTTGGTGTAAGTGACTGGAGACATGGTTGTTTTGTTGTTAGGTAGTAAATGAGGGTGGGGGAGCAGAGTGATTAGTAGGGTGTAAAATGAGAAGTTTTGTTTTATTGGGGTTAAGTATTAATTGGGAGTTGGTAAGCCTTTCTTCCAGGGAGAGGAAAGAGGTTTCTGTTTGGACCTGCAGTTCTTGGAGGGGAAGGAAAATATTAGATTAGTGTTGAGTCATCAGTGCATTGGATGACTGAGGCTTCTAGAGTAGAAGTATGGAGGTCATTAGTGAAGACAGAAAAGAGTAAAGGCCCAATGATGGAGCCTTGGGGAACGCCTAGAGTGACAGGTAATAAAGATGAGAGTTCTTGCCTCCTTTGAACTGCTTGCTGCCTACCTGTCAAGTAGCTTTGGAACCAGGAAATGGTGGATTTACTAGGATTTTGTTCAGAGAGGGATTAAATCAGCTTGTTGTGGATGACCATATCAAATGCCTTAGCTTAGAGAGTTTGAGAAAGACAGCAGAGATATAGTTGCCATTATTTCTGTGGTTGTTAACTATGTGGGTGAATGGCATAAATGCAGTTGTGGTGCTATGATGGGGCCTGAAGCCATGTTGAGTGTTTGTGAGAAGGTTATGGGTGTTGAGATAATTCAAGAGTTGTGTCTGTTTGCACCTCTCCAGTATTTTGGACAGAAGTGTGAGTATTGCTATGGGCCAATAGTTGGTTAACTCTTTTGAGTTACCCCCTTTATGGAGTGGTATAATGTGAGAAATTTTCCAGATTTCAGGAACTAAATTTTTGGATATCGAACGGTTGATAAGAATGGAGATAGGATAAGCAATGGCATCGGCAGCTATTTTCAGGAATTCTGCTGGCAGTTTCTCTGCAGCTAAAGTGCTAGGTTTTAGTTTCTTCAGTAGTTTCTTAATAATGTCAGTAGAGACAGTATGGAATATTAAGCCTTCGGTATCTTTATGGTACTTGGGTAACTGGTTTGAGGATGGAGAGTTTTGAGCATTAGCAAGAGCAAGAATGGATTTGATGAAAAATTTGTTAAAAGTTGTTGCAACATTGAGGGAGGTATCTGTTATGGTAGGAGTGGGAGTTCCCAATTTTCCAGGAAGGAGAATATTGTTAATAGATGTCCAGAATTTTCGGTTTATTTTGATATTTGGTTTGTATGTTATAGTAGCAGTAGTTAGTTTTGTCTAGTTTTACACATTTTTTTGATTTATTACGGCGTTTAAGATATGCCTGCTTGTCTATATGGGAACTGTTTTTGTGCCAGTGGGTCCAGGCCTTATCTCTGGATTTCAGAAGAGACCTAGTCTCTTTACTCACCAGGGAGCATAGTTGGATTTTACTCTGATAGTTCAGGGCGGGGCTTGGGAGTTTGGGATATCTAAGAAGGCAGAGTTGATGTATTGTACAGCTTTGGTAAGGCTGAGGTTTTTAAGGGGAGACCAGTTACAAGTTTTTGTGAATTAATAAAGTTGGCTGGGTTGAAGTTTTTCCTTTTTTCTTATTATCTGGTAATTAGTGGTCTTTTCTTGAGATGCACAATATCTTATTACAAAAGTTGGTAATTGGTTGCTTAGGCTGTCAGGATGGCATGCAGACTGACTATTAAGTTTTGACCTGTTTGTCAGAATCCAGTCAAGTAATTTTTGGTGGATTTTTTAATTATAGTGGAAGACTGGATGAGTTGGGAAAAACCATGGAGGTTGGTGAGGTTGGTGGAAAAGTTAGAGTTACAAGTTAACCAATCCATGTTTAAGTCTCTCAAGATGATGGTTTCATGTTGGAGGCTCTCACAGCGCCAGTGAAGTAGGGTCTCCGGTGTGGGAATGTTGTTCTCTGGTGATATATAGCAGCCTATTATAATGACACTTTTCCTGGGGTTAAGTATTAGTTTAGCAATTATAATTTCTGCACTGGATAAATTTGGTATTTCTATATTTAAGTTTTCTGTGTTTAGTTGATTTTGAAATTGTACAGCTATACCTCCTCCTTTTTTGGATGTACGATCATTTCGTAATATATTATAGCCAGGTGGTAGAATTTCGTTATTGGAGGTGCTAGGTTTAAGCCAGGTTTTGGTTAGTAATACTAGGTCAGGAGAATATAAGGAAAGATTGGCATAAAGATCGTGGACTTTATTGCTAATACTTCTGACATTCATATTTAGTTTCAGCAGGTCATTAGGTTTTGTACGTAGTTGGAATGAGTTAAGAGAAGTATTTTGGTTAGTTAAGTGGATGTCATTATCAGATGTGCCCAGATTATAATGAATGTCTCCACTTAGAGAGAGTCTGTCCGCAATGCACACTTTGGTTCTTATAAGGTTAGTTACATACTTGTCATATTTAGAGGATAGTTTATTGGTGTGGTGAGAGGTTAGGGTAAGTTTAATTGCATAAGGATAAATGTGTATGTGTAAGATGGATGGGGAGATGGTGAGAGTGAGAGGTGTTGATATAGAGGTATGAGTAGTAGAAGTGACATGATGGGGTAGAGCATTGGGGTGTATATTGGGGTCTATATCACAATGTCGAACTTACAAAAGTTCGATCGTTGTAATATCGAAGCCTTATGTCCGAAACCCAACAAAACCGAAAGCACAGAACAGCGATTTCTTTTCCCCAGGAAAAAAAAATTGCTGTTCCGTGACAAAAAAAAAAATGAACCTTAAACTTAAACTGAAGTGGGGGGCTTTGCCCCCAAACTTCCCAATGTGGGGGCTATGCCGCCCACACCCTCCCTACTTAAATATACCAGCTCCGTCCGGGATTGCACCATAGTGGAGGAAATAGCAAAGCCCCGAAAATGGCCCACGGATTTTTTTCCCTGGGAAAAAAGTCGATGTGCCCTGGCTTCGCTATTTTCCACTTTCAGACTTTAGGGTTTGATATTACAATGTTAGAACTTGTTTTAGTTCGAAGTTGTAATATAGACCCTGTATATTGTGATATGTGGTAATGTGAGCAAGTAATATTAGAGCTGTTAATAGCATTGATGTTGTGTAAATATTTATGCAGAGCACGATGTGATTGTATCAATGTATATGTAGATTGAGCTATGTTTGCTGTTAGTTAGGCCAGGATGTGTGTGGAGTAGAGTTCGTATTGGATAGAATGGCTGAGTAGGTGGTTACCTATGTTGTGAAGGAAGAGTGGTTAGAGTGTTTTCAAGAAGGTTTAGAATGGGAGTGGTGGGGTGATGTTGTGAATGTTGTGTATTTTGATTGGATGGGGGTGGAGTGTAGGAGTGGCCTGTAGAGTGTAAGTCTGAGGGAGTGGGGGTAGGTGGGAAATAGAGTTGTAGGGGAACAGAGTGAGGCCGAGTGTACCGAGGGTGAATGGAGTGAGTCGGTCTAGTTCATGGAAGACCGTTAAGAGTGAAGCTGCAGAAAACAATCAGCCAGGTAAGGTGAATGTAATATGAGAATGTAAAGGACACTTTAGTGTGGTAGGAAAAGAAGTAGTCGCAATAAGGGGAAAGCAAGTACAAAAATATGTTATCTGTTTGGTGTACTAAGCTGTCAGAGGAGACTAGGATCTAAAGGAGATAGAACTGCAAGTGGTTAAATTATGTTAGTCAACAGGCAATGTTTTGGAGAGTAGGAAGTGTACTAAATAGTGGACAGTGTTAGCAAGAGGGGGTGGACAAATAACAAAAGTGGGTGTCCTAGTTGGGGGGGGAGACCAAGGTGACTGAAGGTAGACAGGAAAGAGGAAAAGTTACTTAGAAAAAAGGAGAAGGAGAATGAGGACTGATACATAGGGTGATAGACAGGTAACAAGCTAAGGGATACTAGCTACAAAGGAGGCTTCAAGAAAGTTAACCATATTTTAGCTTAAGATTGGGGGGGGTATTCGGGTATGGTGGTGTGCTTAACTCTTAGTTAATTTACAATACACAGGAATGGGAATGCAAAGTAAAATACAGGGTATAACATACATGACACTTATGGATATTTTTATGTAGGTGTCAGTTGGACTGGGTTGAGATGGTTCTGTGGTTCAGTCAGCTGGAGGGATGTTTAGTGCATTTGTTTAAAGCAGTGGTAAGCTCCTGTAAGAGGAAAGAGTGACCACTGATCAGATTAGGAGACCTAGAAAAACTGAAGGATACATAGGATTAGAGAGGCTAAAGAGAAAGTGATGGAGATATTCTGAAAGGTGTAAGGGAGATACAGACTAGGAGAGGTATGAGTTTGTAAAGAGTGTTTGAGCAGAACATGGAACAATAAAAATGATCAATTCTAGCTTCGTCTGTTATGAGCTGCAATATACACAGTAGTCCCCAAAATTAGCAGGTGAAGGTTCCAGTATGCAAAAACATAGTGAACAAATACTAATACATGCACTGTCAATATGCAACAATAACCATTCAAATTTACAATAATAACTTGGTGAAATTAGAATGGCCGAGGAAGGCAAAATCACATTCCTATGAATGGTTTGACTTATAACTAACAACAGCAATATTCTGTAAGTTTCTAGTCAACTTGCTGAAATTAGAATGGCCGAGCAAGGCAAAATCACATTGCTGTGAATGGTTTGACTATAGCTAACAACAGAAATATTCTGTAAATTTCTAGTCAGTAGTATTCTGTAAGTTTCTAGTCAGTTTCACTGCCTGGCTTATAGCATCAGCTACTGGTATAGTTACATTTCTGTGTATTTGTGCTCAGTACCAGAGCTATTTATCTGGCTGTAACTGATTCTGCAGTCATCTGGCCATATAAAGCTGATATAAGTATTCCTTTTTGCAGTTGTTCTGTTCAGTGATACTTAACAAAACTGTACTGCATTTATTTGTTTAATTGAATATAGATTAAATATTGATAGTCTCTGTCTGCAGTCAGTTTGCAATGCGGGTTGCTTTGCACTCTGTGATGTTTTGTGTTTTTCTGATTGCCTGAGGGTCTATCTTTTGTTTTGTACTACTGGTAAAGTTACATGGTTGTGTACTTGTGCTCAGAAGCAGAGCTGTTTAGGTGGCTGTGACTTATTCTGCACCCAATTTACTTGTTTCATTGAATATCAGTGACCTCTCTCTGTAGTTAGTTTGTAGTGAGGGTTGCTTTATTTTCTAGCAAAGTTTTGTGTTTAGGTGATTACCTGGAGGGTCTGTCTTTTATTTTATACTTCTGGTATAGTGGCATTAATGTGTATTTGTATTCAGTAGCAGAGCTGTTTAGGTGGCTTTGACTGATTCTACAACGATCTGGAAATACAGAGCTGATAAAAGTATACTTCTGCACTTGTTCTGTTTCAGTGATAGTTCAAACTGTAGTGCATTTATTTATTTGTTTCATTGAATATTGATTGAATATTGGTGGTCTCTCTCTGCAGTTAGTTTGTAGTAGGGTCACTTTGCAGTCTGTGAATTTTTGCATTTATTTCATTGCCTAGGGGGTTTATCTTTTGTTTTATACTACTGGTGTCGTTACATTTCTGTGTATTTGTGCTCAGTAGCAGAGCTGTTTAGCTGGCTGTGACTGATTCTCCAACCATCTGGATATAGAAAGGTGATATAAGTATACTTTTATGCACTTCTGTTTCAGTTATAGTTAACAAAACTGTACTGCATTTATTTTTTTCTTTCATTGAATATTGTTTGAATATTGGCGGTCTCTATCTGCCGTTAGTTTGTAGTGGGAGTTGCTTTGCAGTTTGTGAAGTTTTGTGTTTATCTGATTGCCTGGGAGTCTATCTTTTGTTTTACACTACTGGTATAGTTGCATTTCTGTGTATTTGTGCTCAGCAGCAGAGCTGTTTAGCTGACTGTGAGTGATTCTAAAATCATCTGGATATACAAAGCTGATATAAGTATGCCTCATCTGGATATACAAAGCTGATGTAAGTATGCTTCTTTGTACTTGTTCTGTTTGAGTGATAGTTAACAAAACTGTATTGAATTTATTTGTTTCATTGAATATTGTATGAATGTTGGTGGTCTCTCTGCAGTTAGTTTATTTTTCTCACCCTCTCACTGAAGTGTTGTATTCCTAAATGTGATGGCTTTGGAATTGCCTGCCCATGCTGTAAAATTGTCTTTGGACACTCCTCCCAGCCCCATCTCATTTGCTCATTCAACTCAGTGCAGTGAGATAATTTGGGAAGGACTATCCCCTCCCCCACTTCTTTGATTTCGGACACTCTTACCAGTCCCATCTTATTAACTGTGTCTACTGAGAGAGCATTTGGAAAGGCCAATATCCTTAGTTTCTTAATCTTGAATTATCTTCTGTTTCCTCTCTCTCCACGTAGCAAAAAAAAAATTTTTTTTACACTTTATTCAGCTGATCTTACTGTAACTGTGTTCTACCTACTTTATTACCTTAGTTTGCTTTGCTGTGTGCTCTTAAGTGTTCAAGTGCTCTTATTCTGCTGCATTTATTACTACTTGTTAGTAGCCTGATTAAATGTATCTGCTATTCTACGCATCTTAGTTTTGGTTTTAACACTTCTCCTTCAGGCCAGTTATTTTACATTTAAGAAAGCTTTTCTGGTCTGCACTCTTGTGTACAAACCTTTATCAAAACCCTCTCTCCACAACTCCACCCAAGTATTCAGAATACTATGTCGGGGCAATTCCCATCAGTTTCTCCTGCCACCCTGGTTGACATGGGCTTACTGAGACAGTGTAGCAACTGCCTCATGTTCACTGACAGCCCTCCTCTCCTAGCACATAATTCTTATACTTGCGAGAAATGCATCTACATCAGTAACTTGGAATCCATGCTCTTTCGTACCACAGTCATTACTCCTGACAAAGAGGAAATTGCCAGCACAAACACCACAACTCCCCCATATCACATAGCCAAGCACAACACACACACACCTATGCAGAGGTCCTCAATAAAAAATACCTACACAGCAGAGACCTCCAAAACACACTCAAAAACATTCCACACACAACACCAACGCATCACACACAGCAGACAACACACTGGTGTCTCACAAACACAGCCCATAAGGCATAACAATAAACCAGTGCAACCCATAAGGCATAACAATAAACCAAACATACTAGTAATTGGCGACTCATTTGTGAGAGACACTGATGTCCCCCTCACCAGGCTCGACAAGGAGAAGGTCACAGTCAGTTGTCTGTCAGGTGCCAGAATCCTCCATGTCACGCATTCACTTAAGTCACTCCACAACAGGTACAAGTATGACTCTGTCATTGTCCATGTTAGTGTGAATGATGAGACATAGATCCCTGGACTATATGAAGAGGGACATGATTGAACTCTCAGAGTATGTGTCCCAGACAGGTATGACCCTAACCCTCAGCAGCATCCTACCTTCACCAAGAATGATACCACAATACCAGTAAAAAATAATTGACTTCAACAATTGGTTTAATTCCTGTAGTTTTTCCAAGGGGATCCAGTATCTGTCTGCCTGGAATGACATGGTTGACAGGCCTTGATGCTTTGCCAGAGCTGACCTCCACCTGTCACCCCTGGGATTCTGGATCCTGGCGAAGGCTGTTGCCTCCACCATCATGCCTTTTTTAGGCTATGTCCCAAAGACAAATCTTCCAACATAAAAGACCTGTCAAAAAGCAAATTGAAGGTCATTCTTCTTAACACTAGAAGCCTTAACCTGAAAATGCACTCACTGGAGGCTTTCCTAGCACTGGAAGGTGCCCATGTCTGTGCAGTCACAGAAACTTGGTTCAGGGCTGCGAAGAGCACCCCTTCCTTACCAGGCTATAGCTCCTTCCCCACATTCTGACCCCAAAATGAGATCTGGAAGACTAAGGATGGTGGAGTGTCTATCTTCATTAAGGACAAGCACACCTCTAGACTGGTTTGCCATCCTGATGCACTGGAATTACTCCAGGAGCAACTGACAGTTGGCAAGTCACCCATCCAAATTATAGCCAGCTATAGACGCCCCCTCCATGACTCAGGACACCCACTCCTCCTACCTGGACCTACTTGACTCCATCAAGGTACCCCCTAACACCCTGATCCTTGTTGACTTCAACTACCCCACCATAGACTAGGTGAACTATTCCTGCACTAATGCACTCACCCAATGATTCCTTGACTTTATCAATTCTAATACACTAGACCAGCTTGTATCATCCCCCACAAGAGGAGATAACATTCTGGCCTTGGTTCTCACCAACATGGGCGACTGCTGCACCACTCCCATAGTATGTTATTCCCTGGTGAGATCAGATCATCAGTCTGTCTCATTCGAAGGTTCTATCCCATCAAATGAGATCAGATCATCGATCTGTCTCATTCGAAGGTTCTATCCCATCCAACCCCCCCCCCCCCAGCTGGAACCAGGCTAAAAAACTTCTCAAAAGCTGACTACAACCTCATAAGGGAGGGTATCAGTAGTGTCACTCCACTGCCCCCCTCAGAGGATGCCGACAGCTATGCCGAATAGTACACCAATGCAGTATACAAGCACTTGTACAACTGCATGGACTCAGCCATACCCAACAGAATTAAAACCTGTTCCTCAAGGAAACACAAACCTATCTGGTGGGCATCCTCTATCAACAGGCTTTATAACATAAGGACGAAACTGTTGGTCAAGGGTAAAAAGAAACAAATTCCAAATAGGAAAAACTCTCTCCTCAACCTCAACAAGCAAATTAGATCACTAGTGAAAACCTCCAAAGCCAATTATGAAATGAAACTAGCCTCTGAAACAAAGGGAAACCACAAAACCTTCTTCAGTTATGTCAGGAACCTCCATGGCAAAGCCCAGGTTTATTCCGAATTAGTACTTAACAGTACCACTTACATTGATCCTGTTGACTTAGCCAATCTGCTGGCAGATAGGTTCAGCGCAAACTTCACCCCCCTATCCCCCCAAAAGGTCCATTCGACATCCCCAATACTTGTCCTGCACTGCATGTATCTCTGTAAATCAAGTGTTAAAGGCCCTATCCAAGGCAAAGAACACAGCTTCCATGGGACCTGACAGTATCCCAGGCTGTATTCTGCACCATCTCCAGCAAGAACTAGCTTCTCCATTGAGCACCCTATTCAACCACAGCCTAAGAACAGGCTTCATTCCAGCAGGGTGGAGAACTGCCATTGTCATCCTCCTGCACAAAGATGGTGCCACTACTGACCCTGGAAACTATCACCCCATTAGGTTGACAAGTCTGATCTGTTAAGTCATGGAGCGTATTATTATGGATCTCATAAACAAGGACATAGGCAATCTCCAAGCACTTGACCCCTCCCTGTTTGGAGTTGTCAACTGCAGATCTTGCCTGTTGAACCTGGTTGACTTCTTTGAGACTGTCACCAAGGCCCTGGATGAGGGAAAGTCAGTACATACAGCTTACCTTGACTTGGCCAAGGCGTTTGGCACAATCCCCCACTCGGGCATCATCAAAAAGCTAACACAACTTGGTGTAAATCCATATCTCATTAGGTGGGTAGCCAACTAGCTTGCCGATAGGACCCACAAGGTCATATTAGGTGCCTCCACCTCCAACAGCAGCCCTGTCACTAGTGGTGTTCCCCAGGGTTCTGTCCTGGGACCTCTACTATTTGGCATCTACTTCTCAGAGGTCCAGGCAAAAACAAAAGGCTTGTGGCTGACCACGTTTGCAGATGACTGTAAGTTGGATGCTGTCATTGACTCAAACACCAAACCAGACAAGGTTTATAAAAGGCTGGAACACAGGAATTCTCCTCAAACAAAAAAACACAGAGCACTGCGGTAGCTGCCAATTTTTTTTTTCTTTATTCAATTATTATTTTAATACTAAATTAATCAACTTCATTTATTCATCCAATGATTTTTTAATTTATATATATATATATATATATATATATATATATTAAACCCAATACATTTGTTTTGAAATGAACTAACCAGAATCCATTAGACTTAACATTTAGATGCCCCAATCAATATCCATATTGAGACCCCCCCTAGGATATAAAGTGCCTAAATATACTATTAATTTTGTTTCCAAATTAATCAATTTTCGTTTGAACTCATCACCCCCTATTGTTTGCTCTTCAAAGGGTTTTGCTAATACACTAAAGAAAAAACTATCTACACTACCCCATGTGTGTCACAAAAATGTTGTGCCACTGGGCTATCCATTCTCTTATTTCTTACATCGCCCGAGTGCTCCAATATTCTAAGTTTCACCTTTCTTTTTGTTTGCCCCACATACCATTTACAAGGTGTACATCCACATCCAATGATGTAAACTACACCACATGAATTACAACTAAATTAATTTTGTTTGCTGTCATTGACTCCCCAAATGATGTTAATATATTGCAAGAGGGTCTCACAGCAACAAATGACTGATGCCAAAGTCATGGCCTTAAGTTAAACTCAAAAAATTTATTATTATACCATTCTGCAAAAACATGGCCTCTGCTGATTACCACATCAACTGCAGCCCCCTAAGCACACAACCTGGGTGCTCAGGTTGACAGCAGTCTCACATTTGACCATCATGTAGCGGCAGTGGTCAGGAAAGCCTTTTACTTGATTCATCTCATAAGTAAAGGGATTGCATCCAGAAAAAAAAGAGGTTATTACCTCTCTGTACTCCTCCCTCATTAGGCCAGTAATTGAGTATAACGCCCCATTTGGCATGTACCTCTCCAAACATCTGCATCAACTGGAAAGGCCACAGAAATACATCACAAAGAGAATCCATGGCCTCCAACACCTGTCCTCTGTGGACAGGCTCAAATCACTATCACTCTACCTGCTATCAGACAGATTGCTCAGATGTGATCTGCGTCTCGCCTACAAGACAATATTGGACCCTGCCCTACTAGAGATGCTCCATATCCATAAGTGTAACTCCCCGTACATTACCGGCTCAAAAGGCCTTAATCTATTACACGACATCAACAAAATCTGCTGGAGAGACAGTTTGTCTCCCAGTGGCTGCTCCATTTCTGGAATAGACTTCCCATACATGTTAAACAGAGTACCTTGCTGACCCTCTTCAAGTGCACCCTTGATGAGTGGATGGGAAACCACAAATTTGTCCCAGGGGTTCCACCTGTGTCCGTCACTGAGAGGGGCAACAGGTGCTGACTGAGGTTTCTTTTTGGGGGGGATAAACTCTTGGCTTGGCTTCTAAGGGCCCCAGGGGCATTAGCCTAGTAACCTCTTATGATCCTGTGAAGAGAGAATGAAAAGTGATCTAAGGGGAAGGCCATATTCAACCTTTGTTCCGAGGATCTTTTTTACTATGGCAAGTCTTGCAGTGGGGGAAAGTAGAAGTGATATGCAAGATTTAGTTGATCTAGAATTTTGCTGCATATGTTGCTAATATGATGTGCCAGAGTTAGTGCAGGGTCTTTTGTAATAACCAGATATCTTTACTCTGTAACTTTTGATAATATGAAGGCATTGTTGTCTTTCACAATTAAAGGTAGGATGTCAAGTAATTTCTTCCAAAGACCATAATAGTACTCTTTGCTAGGCTAATCAAGTGCCTGTTATTGTAGGTCCAGTTGGATAAGGCAGTGAAGGTGCTTTGAAGCTTTTATTGTTGGTCAGCTGAGTTTTTGCTGGACTCAGGTATCAACAAGTCAAAAAGTTGTCCTATAATCTTACATATATAGACTAGATGATTGATCTAATTATTGGTAATATTACTGTGATCACCTAACATTGCCATGCACTAGGCATTTTGCAATATAAATTAAATATACCAACATAGCCATTGATAAAATTGCGTGGTCTCCTTCAGTGTTACTCTCTGGCATGTTGCATTATACTTTTTATTAAAGATAGGTATATGCCTTATTTTCCAGGTGTGGAGTGCAATAGATGTGCAGAATATGTACACAGTTAGTTATCCATGGATGTCAGAAGTAATGATTAAATGCAAATTGCATGCATTTTTTAAATAAGAGCCCTGCCACTGATAAGAAGCCAGTGGGGGAAACTCTCTTACTGATTATGCAAAAATGGCCTGACAAATTCATTATTACACTATAGTTAAGTCCTTAAGTGTATAGTGGCAATTTTAGATGCAACCAAGTATAATTCACTGCAAGTCTTACTAAGAAGTGTCTGAGTGAGAACTGAGATATGGCCTGTTAGACACAGGTATCAGACTATGAGTTTGTATGCATTTCACTATCGGTTTGGCAAGATACATTATACTCAGTTTCATTAGAGTTGGGGATTTGACTTCTTTTCAGGGTAGAAATGCAATGCACAGTGTTTCTAAAATATCAGTAGTGAGCTGACATTATATTATAAAGTCCAAAAAACAACAATAATCAGCAAACGGAGCAGCACTATGATAAACCGTTCTGGAAAACCATAAGTAGAATATTCTAAAGAAACAATATACTATTTGGATATTAATTTAATTAAAGATGGTGATAATATAACTTCTATATATAGGAAACCTGTGCAAATGAATAAGTTTGTCCATGGGTCAAGCATGCATGCCCCGCATACATTTAAAAGGATAGTTAAGAGCCAGTTTGTTAGATTAAGTAGGTTCAACACTGATAACATCTTATGTGGTAGTAAATTAGATAAGATGGCAGCCAAATTTAAAGAACGAGGTTATAAAGATAGTTTGCTTGAAAATGCTAAATACATTGCTTTAGCAAACAGAGTCAGATGCTAGGCAATATTTTAAAGAACCTAGTAACAGGATAGATAGTAGAAGTGAAAATAGTGAATGTAACCATGTATGCTATATCACTGCTTATAGTTGAAGGTTTTCTGGGATAAAGAATATTATTACAAGGAATTGGAATATTCTAAGAATAATGCCAGTAATAAGTAGGATAGTGGGAGAGAGACATAGCTTTGCATATAGAAAATGTTCCATCTTGAAACAAAGGTTATATTACAAGGATATATTTGATAATAAACCCCAGAAAAAGAATAAAATAGGAACCTTTAAATGCTACAACTGTAAATGTTGTAGTGATATAAAGAGAGAGAATGAATTTATACATCCAGTGACTAGTAGGAGGTTTATATATAATTGTTTTGCTACATGCAATACGGCCAATATAGTTTATATGGCTAATGGTATAAAGTGCCCTGCTTTCTATATAGGAAAGAGTACCAGAATGCTTAAGGATAACTGAGCACAAATCTGAGATAAGTAGGGAAGTACTTAATAATGCACTTGAAAAACATTTACCAGAAAAAGGAAAAGACCACAGGTTCCTCTTTAGATTGATTGATCAAAAAGTAAAAAATAAGGTGGGGGGATTTAAATAATACACTTGAAGTATGTGAATACGAATGGATTTTGCAATTGGAAGCTGACTGCACACCAGGACTGAATACAGCGGTTAATATAAAGCCTACTTTAAGGAAGCGACAAATGTTGTTGAAATAGAAGGTTTAAATATGAGTGTAATAATGAGTTTTTAACATACTGAAATGTTATATATGTTATATAAAGTATTTATGCTGTACAGAGTGTTTTAATTGAAATCTGTGGTTTTAAATGCTTACTGAATGATTATTTTGTTAATTGTTTTATTGGCTGTGTCGCATGATTTCTGTATTTAAATATGGTTCTTGATTTTAATATTGTATACACACTGAAGAAGGGTGTTCCTGAAAGCTTTGTGGTTCTTGAATAAAGTCTACAGTTCTTTGACACTCAGCGTGTCTGTAATTTGGAGTTTCTTACATTATATTAGTCAGTAGTAAAAATCATACACATTTCTCAAGGTTAAGGACTTCTCTGTCTTCTGATTTTCACTAATATCTCACTACCGCCAACCAAGTTCGTGCAGTTCTGTACTTTGGCTTTATGACATTTTTTTCTTCTGAGAAATTTGGCAGATTTGTTTTTTTTTTCTATGTGGTTTACAACAAACTTATTTGTGTGGCATTTGTTCTGAAGGACAAGCACAGTAAATATTGGATTTGTATCATTATTAAGTTCTTCAGACATCAGAACTAAATTTTGTACTCATTTCACAGAGTAAAAGTGACATTTCAAATATTTTAATTGCTATAGAAAAAAAAGAGTTTGACAAGCACAGTCAGGCAACTATGCATTCATGATCAAGATTGGCAGTTGGTTTAGAGGATTAAGGAGCTGTTAATGAGCCATTCACGTGGTCCAGTGGTGCAAAGTTGGATTCTGTCAGCTTCTATTATCTAACTGTGTGACTCTGAGTAAGTCACTTAACCAAGCACCGCTTAGGGGCTGAGTCTGGAAAAGATTCATAGAGATTAGTGCTGTACCCTGGAAGAGAAATACAAACAAATAAATAAAAGATAACTGCTGTTGCCTTGCCTTGAGTACTGTAAGAACATGCTATATGTTATACAGGGCTCAGTGTTTGGGTATTGTGTCCAGAAAATTTTAGGAAAAAATCTGAAAGCAGTATAGAAATGTTGGCATTTCTAGGTAGTGACAAGTTTGTCACAATGGGTGTTAGAAATTAGCAAGCAGTGTCATTTGCAAAACATTCAGTTTGAAGCCACCATTTCTCTTCAAACGCATAAATACCTAATGCCATTGTCACTCCAGACATAAAAGGACCATATTTTTCTCCATAAAATGGCATTTTGGAGTCCTTTAGAACATTGTGGTATAAAATATCATTAAAGTTGTTTTCTTATTAAAATTTGGGATGCAACTGTTCCTTTGTCTTTTCTTTTGCAAGCACATTCTGATGATATCTTTGTTGTAATTATCCCAGTATTAGTTGCTGAAAAATCTATTAGAGTATGTCAAACCTTTATATCAGGAGCAAAAATAGAAAAAATATGTTATTTGGATAAATTCATAGTAATTAACCAGTGTTACTATGATCACACCAACAGTTACAATAAGGCTAAAGCTGACACCTTGAATCATCAGCTTTCACCATTTACACAAATAAAACCATTTCAGTAAGGGGCAAGTCACCCTACACCCCACTCAGTCTTACTTCATAAGATCACTAAGCTTTGCTGTCTTAGAAGTAACAGTCTTTGATCTCAACAAACTCAAAACTAACAGATTTGAGGTAGATATGTTTGCTAAACTCCATTCTGAGCCAATCAGTGTCAATTTACTTCATGTACACCACTTTGGGGACTGTCTTCTCGAAAATAGTAGCAAAGGGGTTAAACCACAAACAACTGTAATTTGTTTACCTTATTTGAAAAAAAATCATGACAAAATTGATTCTTATTGATTGGGTCTTGAATACAAGTCACTCATTTGTATTATTCAGAAAATACATTTACTGTTAAATTGTGTGTACTTTAATTTTTCTGTTATCTGATGTTGTCCAACTAATTCCAGTAACCTGAGGGACTTGGTTCCGACACTTGGAACAGACTGGCTACCTTCACACAAGTTGAGATTCCAAACTTGAGCTCTTCCAACCTACCCATAATTCCTCACTCCCCACACACTACCTCTGATCTCTTCTACCGTGCTTGGTGTTCAGCAGCAGGTTCCGCTCACAGCATTTTTAATAAGTTGCTTTCTCTATATTTACCTTTCTTCTGCCCTTTCATCGTCTGTCTTCTCTCTCTCTAGTTTTCAGGGCTGTATATGTTAGGCCTTCTTAGTTAAAAAAAAAGTCTTTCTTCTTTTCCCCTCTTCTCTTTAATTTTTCCCTTTGCTGTTTCCTGTGGCTGCACTTCCTTTGGGCAAAGGTTCACTTTATCTAACACCCACGAGGAGTGCATCTACTGTTTGGGGCCTCTTCATTTGGAAGCCCCTTGTGGGATCTGTAAGGTTTTTCACCCCTGGGCTCTGGGTGATAGGAGAAGTAAGCTCATTTTAAAGAACTTGCTTCCTTCTTCCACTACCTCGGGGGTTCCTTCTTCTTCAGGGGCTCAAACCTGGCTAAGAAGCCGAAGGTGGGTCAGGAGTGCAGGAAGCCATTGCCCTCGCAGTCCTCCTTGGAGCCTCCCTGTAAGAAGTCTAAATCTTAGACTCAACTTCATCTAGGTCTTCCCGAAGTCTGTCTTCTAGGGATGTGGGCAAGCTTATGAGCTTGTGTCTCCCTCCTCCACTTCCGGATCCATGAGGCTCTCCCTATTACAACCTGTAGCTCCTTCTCCAATCTGTCATTTGGTTTTGGAGTTGTTGGTTTCTTTGGGTCTTGGTCCCGGGGTGTCAGAGCCCATAGAAATTTATTCTTTGCCTATGACATTCTCCCTGACTTTTTCAGATCTGGCTGCTTCGGTTCTGAGCGTGTCTCAGAGCTGGAGTCTCAAGGTCAGTTCCAGGGAGTTGACCTCAACTCTGAAGTTCTTGGAGCCGTCTCTTCCCCTTGGACCATCTGCTTTTGACAGCTCCACTCTGACTCCCCCCTCAGTGCGGGATTGAGACAGCCCCAGGTTGTTAGGAGTCCTTGTGCTTTCGAGGTGGTGGAGAGGGTTCTTTCTGCTCCCAAGAGACCTTCGGCATCTTCCATAACAGAACCTCCCCATCTCAATCTGGATATGTGCACAAGAACTATGAGCTACCACATGGACAGCTAGTCCCAGAAAGTCTCCACACTGCACCCTTGGTGGATCCCCAAATTTCTTACAATACCTCCTCAGATCAGCACCCCCCCCAGGAGGTCCCTCAGAAGTGTTAGTGCAAAATGAGGCATGTGGATTCCCCCACAGAATCCCTTTCCACAGATACCAACTTCCAAGAGAGTCACCCAGATCTCCACCCGATGAGGTGACCTTTAGTGGCATCCTTGAAATCCTTCCCAGAAGGGTGGATGGTCCACCCAAACCCATTCCCAAGAGGAGTCAGTGTTATTGGAGGCTTTCGGGTCCAGCCCTTCTGACACCTGGGTGTCTCCCCCGGCCGACCCACTTACCCATCTGATGTCATTGAGGGCTTGGAAAGAGTCAGCTACAGTAGAACCTATTTCTAAACATCCCGATAAAATTTTAGGTGCCCCAGCTGACAAACAGTTTTGGTCCAAAGGAATCCCAGTAGATGTCTTGGTTGGGGAGGCAGTCACCAAGATAGAACTCGCTCAGGAGAGCTCTTCTGTCCACCCCCCAAATAGAGAATCCTGGGCTCTGGACAGATTTGGCAAGAGGTTCTATGCCTCATCTACCTTTGCTCTCCAGGTGTTGAACTGCCTCTATCATTTTACCTGGCTAGAAAGGGAGTTAATTAAGGAAATTTCTAGCTCAGTTTCTGGGTCCGTACCTTCCAAGGAGCGGGATTCCGTTTCATGTTGGTTGGCCACCCTACATTCCCTGACAAATGCGTACATGAGGCTTATCTCTCACACTGCAGAGGGTACCTCTGAGATGGCCAGTTCAAGTATTGCCATCAGATGTCATGCCTGGATGAGGCTGTGCAATTTTGCGGAGCCTTTCAAACAGTCCTTCATTAATGCTCTCATTGATGGCTCCACCTTATTTGGGCCTACAGTATGTGACACCTTGACCCAGAATGTGAAAGATAGTAAGACCCTGTCTGCCATCAGGATCTGTTTCTCTACTCCACAACGGACCTTTTCAAGGAATCAGCATGGCAGTAAGAGGGTGTAATTTCAGAAGCCACAGATCCCCTTTCCAGGACGTTCAGGGAGCCCCCCCCAGGGCAGAAGTGGATATAGTCGGAATGGTAGACGCCATGCATGCAGCTATTGGGGTCCACAAAATCAAGGATCAGCGGTCCTGAAGAGATGCCTGACTGCTCTCCTCTGGAAGCATTCTGAGGATGTTTCTCCTTGCACCCAGAAGCCTGGGAGGCCATCACAAAACTACAAATGGGTGCTACAGATCATATCCAGAAGATACTTCATTCCCTTTTCCGACATCCCCGAACAAAAATTTCACCTCCTCGATGTTCCACCAGTCAGAGGGAGGATGCTGTACAGGAAATGAGAAAGTTACTATAAAAAAGAGTCATCAAAGAAGTCCCTCCCGATCAGATCGGATTGGGCATTTACTCCAGATTCATTTTAGTGCCCATAATGCAGGGGACTGCAGCCGATTTTGTATCTCACATACCTGAACAAGTCAGTGAAACACACCAAGTTCAGGATGGTCACGATTCAATCGATCTTACCGCCTCTGAAACTGGGCGATTGGATGTGCTCGATAGACTACAAGGATGCATACTACCATATCAAGATGGACAGATGCTCCAGGTCCTTATAGGTTAGTAGGTTAGTATTAGGCTAACTGCTCTTGCGAGCCATTGTAAGCCTAGCCAATTATTTCTTGTGAGAATTGAACCCTGCACCTTGTGTTTCTAAGGCAAACACCTTAACCATTAGGCCACCCTCCCAACCCCAATACGTTTCAGGCTGGGATCCAGTCATTACCAGTTTCGGGTGCTTCCTTTTGGCCTCACCACGGCTCCCAGGATGTTCACCAAATGTCTAGCGGTAGCTGCAGCTCATCTCCGGCTGTGAGAGAATCAGATATTTCCATATCTGGATGACTGGCTTCTAACCACCCCAACAGGCATCTCCTTCTTCAGGCCCGAGATTACTTCCTCAAGCTGGCTTCCCACTTGGGCATAACTGTAAATGGGCAAAAGTCTCAACTAGATTCGGTTCAAACCATAGACTGTGGAAGTAAAGAAATAGCAGATTCCTTTATCCAATATTTAATTGAATGTACCACCTATTTCAAATTCACCTATGTATGGGATAAAACAAATATACATTATCTCGATACCACTATTTTTTTAACCCAACAAGGATTTAAGTCTAGAATATATAGAAATAATACTTGGTGTAACAGTTTTTTGCACTACACTAGTCATCACCCCACGTTCCAGAAGAAAATCTTGTGAAGGGGCAAGCAGCTCGTATTGCAAGAATGACCTTAGATAGAGAAAAATTGGATATGGAACTGAATTCCCTGGGTGTTATGTTTATGGAGAGGGGATACCCTCGAGAGATGGTGCAAGGGGTTTTAAATGAAGTGCAGAGAGGCTGGGGTTTTAGATATAAACCTCTTTTGGGAAAACCTATGGATGATACAGTTAAGACCAAGGAGGATAAAAAATTTCAAAAAGCATGTGTAACTGAATTCAATGGGTTTACAGGGATATTTACAGATATTATAAAGGCTAACTGGAGTATGCTCAAAACAAATAAAGAGTTGTATGATGTAGTGGGATATGAACCCGTCTTTTCATATAGGACTGGTGTAAATTTCAAAAGAACATTTGAACAAACGCAAGCACCAAATCTTTTAATTAAAAAGGCAACTACTGCATGTGGTAATTGTAAGCAGTGTTCTTGTATTATTAAGGAGGACAGTGTATGTCTACAAAATGGTTTGAACAGCAGGGTCTGGTTTTGCAAAGGGAATTGCAATACCAAAATGATAGTATACTTAACCTTATGTACAAAATGTTCTGCATTTTATATAGGAAAAACTGAGAGGGCTGTTAAGGACAGAATGTATGAACATATCCATGATATTAAGATAAAAAAGAGGCTAGTGCACTATATAAGCATTCTATCAATTGTTTTGGATTCAATGCTTTTAAATTTGGTATTATAGACATGGTTAAAATGAATCCTAGAGGGGGAGATGTTAAAAATTTGTTACTGAATAAAGAGCTAAAGTCGCATTTAAAGTTAAAATCTAACATTTTCCCAAGTTTAAATGAATATATTACTATTAAACCAGTGTTATTAGCTAAAGCTACTCAAGTTTAATAATTTTTAAAATGTGGTGCATGTATTATTTTTTTATACAGTTTTGTAAAGTTATTTCAAAGTATTCAAGGATTTAAAGTATATTATATTAATTATACAAGTGGATACATATGAATTTTATTAAAAAGGCATTGTGTGTCTTTAAATTTTAATTAGTCTCAATGGAATAAGGCATAAATAGTTCAGAAATGTAATATGGAGGTATCTGAAGAAGTCTTGTACTCAAGACGAAAGCGCTTATCCTGTTTGTGAATAAATTATATTTTGCTACCATTTGTGGATTTGGACCTCTTCCTGTGGCTTTTTGAGTTTTTACAATTATACCGTTTTGCTGCTTTCAAACCATAGACTTTATAGGGGCGCATCTAGACACAGTGATGGCTTAAGTTTACCTCACACTGGACAGGGTATTACATCTGAGATCACATGTCAACCAGATCTTAACTGCTCCAACACCTCTGGTCTCTCTGATTCTGCGGGCTTTGGGTTCCATGGAACCAACCATAACTCTTCTTCCAATGACACATTTTCATATGCGCATTCTGCAGTGGACCCTGGCAGTTCAATAGTCTCTTCTCAGAAATCCCTTGAACTTTGCCATAAAACTTTCCAGTGTGTGCAGGGATTCTCTTCTTTGGTGGATTCAGTCACCAGAAGTGACTTTAGGATGACCGTTTGTTCTCCCCTCCCCAACCTCCATGTTAACCACAGATGCCTCCCAGTTTGGGGGGGGATTATCTGGGCAGGATGGTTCAAGGCATATGGATGCCTCACGAGACAAATTTGCATATCAGTGTCCTTGAGATGGGAGCAGTTCTTCTAGCATTGCAAGAACCAGACAGCTTTATTCCTCAGGGGACTATTGCAATCCAAGCAGACAACATGTCAGTAGTTTAGTACCTCAACAAACAGGGAGGGACCAGGTCTTATCCCTTTTGTCGAGAAGCGATGAGGGTTTGGCAGTGGGCAGTTTCTTCCAACCGCTTTCCAGTGGCTATGCACATTCTGGGGGAGTCCAACATTCTGGCTGACAGATTCAGCAGAGTTCTGCTGATGCCTCACAAGTGGTTCCTGAACCAGTTTGTGGCAGAAGCAATCTTCCAGAAATGGAGGTTTCCTTGTTGGGACCTTTTTGCATCCCCCTCAACAACAAATACAGTAAGTATTTTGCCTTGATCCCTCCTCAGGGACAGACCCCTAGGGGTGCTCTAGCTCATGCTTTGCCCTCTGGTCTACTATACGCATTTTCCCCTCTTCGCTTGATTCCCAAGTTTCTTCAGAAACCTTTCAAGTTGCGAAGCAAAGTGATCCACATTGCTCCCTTTTGGCCTCGACAAATCTGGTTCATCTTTCTTTGGGCTCATCTAGTTTGCCCCCCTGCTGATGAGGTTAGATCCCAGTCCAGATCTTTTGTCTCATTCGTCGGGTCATTCACACCCCAATCTTCAGACCCTGAAATTAACCTCATGGTTTTTACACTTCCGATGAATGCTAGATCTCCCAGGCTGTCTTCTCCAGTTCAAAACATTTTAATTTCTTCACATAGAGCTTTCACTTATAAAATCTACAGAAGCAAGTGGAAAAGATTCTCTGTTTGGGTGGAGCAGAATCAGATAGATCCTTTTACAGCTCCAGCTTCAGTTGTTCTAGACTTCATATTTTCCTTTTTAAGGAAGGTGCTAGGCATTCTTAAAAATATCTAAACTAGTACTTGCTTTAATGTAGTTTGGTATTCTGTTCCTTGCATCAGCTACTCTGTGAGAGAACCAATTAGTATACTACTCATTCCTATAGAATCTTCTACATAGGTTATCTAATGATTCTTTAGTGTTTTTTGATAACCCCAAACATTCCCAGAGGTAGTTGTCTCTAAATGCCCAATATACCTGAATAACATCTCCTCTAAGATATCTGTAAGAGAGACTGTACAAGTTCAGATATTTTAGTCTTTCATAATAACTTACATTTTCACATCCATGGATGCCCTTGGTATATTTCTGCTGTCCTCTTTCCAGTTTACTCTTGCTTGTTTTCTTATAGGGTTTCCATATTGTTATTCCATACTAAAGTTTGGGTGTAATGTAACTAACAAACAGTGACTTCATCATTTTTGATTTCCTAGACTTTATAAATCTTTTTAAACACCCTATAGTTCTATAACTATTATTAACCAATTAGTTGATATGATTAGAAAAACTCATAGCTGAATCTACCCATATACCCAGGTCTACAGTTTCAATCACTGTGTGCTGTATTAAATATTCAGGTCTATATTATCACATTGAAGTTCAAAATCTTCGAATGTTATAATATCGAACCCAGTAGAGCGAACGCTTGAAATAGCGAAGCTGCAAAACACCGAATACTTTCCTAGGGAAAGTATTCAGTGGGCCGTTTCTGCACCTTCACTATTTCCTCAACTGTGGAGCGAAGATTACGGACTGGGTTAAGGTAAGTGTGCGAATGAAGGTGAGTGTGCTTTTGGGCGTGGGTTAGGTGAATTAGGGTTAGGGCGCTGGTCAGGTAAATGTGCGATTGTGTAGACATAAGGGTTAGGGTGGGGTAGGTGAGTTAGGGTTAGGGAGCGGGTAAGGTAAGTGTGCGATAGTTAGGAACCTTAGGGTTAGGGTTGGGTTAAGGTAAGTGGGTAGCTAGTGGTGTATGTCTGATTTAGTGTAGGGTTTCGTGAAGTGTATGTGTGTGGATTATTTATTTTGGTGTGCTTGAGTTGTGTGTATGTTTGTCGGAACAGCAAATTTTTTCCCTGGGAAAAATTCGCTATTCTGACTGTTCGGTTTTCTGGTGTTTTGATTGAATGAGTTTGTTATTATAACATTCAAAGTTTTTAGACTTCAATGTTATAATATAGACCCAAATATTCACCTTTCAATTTATGTCTCCCAAATCTCATATGCTTACTTTTTGATATATTTATCAGCATGTTATTCTCCTGTGCCCAAGTGGTCAATTTAGTCAAGTTATTTTGCAGACATGCCTTATCTGTAACACATGAAAGCAGTTTACCCAATTTCAGGTCATCTGCATATAGACAGTAGAACACTTCAGATGAAAAATTTAGGTCTGAAAGATACAATCTAAACAAGTAAGGGCCTAAGACAGAGACCAGTGGGACACCCTGACTGTAACCAAGGATTTCACCTGTCCACTTTCTGTAGGATTCTTGTCATGTTCTATTTGTAAGCCATGCAGCTATCCATCTTATCAAGAGTACGTCAGTACCTAGTTATACTAATTTATTGATAAGTGTTTTGTGTATGATGCTGTCAAATGTTGAGGTTAAATCTATATAAATTACATCACAGCACAATTTTTCATTCATAGCTGTTATTATATTGTTATAGAACATCATGATACAGGTGGTAACAGATCTTACGTGTTGTTGTCCTATCTCCCCTTCAGTCTTACCAGGATGGGTTCAGATCTGACTGTTGGATCCAGCTCGGACTTATATACAAGCTGGAGGTCTTCCACTAGCTCATGGCTAAACCTTATCCCAGCATGCACTAGGAAAACTCCCCAGATCTCATTTGCTGCTAAACAAGATCGGGTACTCTTTCTACTGGCTCAGGCTAAGTATACTATTGTTTATTACCGCTATTGTTGGAAATTGTTTATTCTTAATTATATTTACTCTAGATAACTAGTTTGGTGTTAGTTTTGTTATTTCCACTTTGTTCTGCTGATTTTTTCTGCTGTTGGCCATCGTTTTCCGCTAGGCCTTTTTTCCCTGTCACGGTCTCCACTTTTAATAGCCTGTTTTAGTTAGAGGGCTCTTCTTACCTTTGTTTTTCTCTAAAATTGTTTAAAGTCAGTTCATTTAAGTTAGAGAACTGCTTTACCCTTAGCCCGTTTAAGTTTTTTCAGTCTTCCGGGCATAGTCTGTTTAAGTTGTTGTTGTAGTTGTTGGTAAAAAAAAAAAACTGCTCTAGCTTTTTTTTCATGTTACTATCTCTTGTTTTCAATGTCCTCTAAAGATTCAAAACTGTCTGGTTTCAACAAATTTGAGAAATGTGGACAGAAAATGTCCCTAACTGATAGACATACTATTTGTGTATATTGCCTAGGAGCTGTCCCCTCAGGGAGTCTTGTTCAGTTTGTCATTCCTTTAATCACAGGGCTCTTCTGGAGAGGAAAAACAAATTAATACTAAGAGGTCTCTTAAAAACCCCTTCTCAGAAGCAATACAAGAAGGTCCGGGTTCTTCAAAGTCTGATCCTCAAGATCGGACAAGTCTGGGAAGAGATCTTCCTCTTCCAGTGCTCCAGCAGAGCCTTCCAAAAAGATTACAAAAATTTCCACACTGGATCCTAAGGCTGTCGGATCTGAGAAATCTACTGCTCCAGCACCATCAGTCTCGGTGCCGGCGGAGTTCAGGTTGTGTAGCCGGTCCCCTGTCTTGGAACCGTTCTCCCCTACTCTTAGATCACCTTTGCTCCAGCCTTCCAAGTCTCCAGCTCCCTCCACTCGGTCTTCCAGGAGGCTATCCGACAATGACGTGGATTGAGTGGTATAGAGGCTATTAAGGACACCGGTGCTGGTAAAGCTGTTATCAGATCCAACCCCAAGGGCTTTGAATCTGACCACATCCTCCCCTTCTGCTTCAATTCCTCCTCCGACCCAACCTCAGAGCCAGAATGTCCAGAGCTGATGTTGATGGAACCGTTGCAACCAAGACCTATTACGGGATCTTCGGATCCTATCATTGCTCCCAAGTCCTCAGTTCCATCGGAGCTTGAGTAGTCTAGGAGCCAACAGTCTCCAGTTGGGTCTGGGGAGGTGAGTCAGATCGGACAGTTGTTGGATCCAAACTTGCCTCTTGGTGTATTGGCTTGGGTGAGCTCATCTCCTTCCTCAGCCTTGGAGCTGTCCTCTTTGATTCCAGGGATTTCCTCGGGTTCTTCAGATCCAGAGATTTCCTTGGATCAGGGACGGGGGGCTTTTGAGATGATGAGGAGAGTGCTGTCTCCACAGGCAGCTCCACTGTCATTTCTGGACGTTTTTCCCCCAGAGGCATCAGTGTCTCCATGTATACCCTTGCATCCACAGGGACGCAGTGATACTAGGCCTCAAGATGCCCCACAGGGTGCCCCCCACTCTTCTGAAACCTCTCCAGAGTACCCCTCTGAAGAGGTCCCTCAGAATAGGTTATGTAAAAGGAAGCAGTTAGACTCTCCAGAGGAGTCCGCCACATTGGATGCAGAGGAAGCCGAAGGGTCCCCACAGTTGCCTTATAAATAAAATTAATAACTTTAATAACTTTAAGAATTAATAACTAATAATAAATTATAACAATAATATAATAATAATAATAATAATAATAATAATAATAATAATAAATTAAGTTAATAATTAATAACTTTAAGAAATACTTAGAGAGGGGGGCTGGAAGTCCACCAACCCTTCAGCAGAGGAGTCCGTGTACCTGAAGACCTTTGGCTGTCACACTTCCTCCATTTGGGTGTCTCCGCCTTTCGATGAACTTTTGGATTTAGTTTCTCAAAAGGCGTTGGAGTCTCCAGATTCAGTTGAGCCTGTTCCTCGGAGACCAGATAAGTTCATCACCTCCCCCTCAGACAAAAATTTTTTAACTAAGGGAGTCCCAGTAGATGTTATGGTGGTTATGGCAGCCACCAAGAAGGAACTCTCAGAGACATATTCTTCTGTTCATCCACTGAACAAAATGTCTCGCACAATTGACATATATGGAAAGCACATTTTTTCTTCAGCGTTTTATTCAGTGACCTTTGCTCTTAGATCACTGAATTACCTGACTCACTTTACTAGATTACAGAGACATCTCCTGAAGGAGTTAGGAGATACTCTCCAAGGTTCAGTAGCTGAAAGGGTGTGAGATAAAGTTTCCTCTCAGCTCTCTACCTTAAATTCAGTGGTCAACTCCTCCATGAGACCAATTTCCGATGCACCGGATGGAACGAGTAGAACAGCGCATTCAGGAATTTCCGTAAAGAGACATTCTTGGATGCGCATGTGTAACTTTGCTGAACCCTTTAAATCTTCCTTTGTGAATGCCCCGTTCGATGGCTCTTCTCTGTTTGGGCTCAAAGTCAAGGACACACTAACCAGATGTGAACAAGAAAGAAAGACTGTCTCTGCCATAGGAGACCGTTTTTCCCTACCTATCAGACCATATCACAAAGGTCAGAACAGAAGTGGAAAACTGTGGTTTCAAAAATCCCAGAGGTTTCCAGGACACGTGGTGAATCTTCCCCAGGGGCAGAGGGGGAAGTAGTGATGGAAGATGCCAACCATGCTGTAGAGGGGATCTGCTGAATCAGGGCAACAGAGAATCTTACTATGGTAAGCCCTTTCAGGGCTCCTGAAGGTAAGGCTTGCCTGTCCATCTCTGGAGGCAGTCGGGGGCCGCTTATCTTTGTACCCAGAAGCCTGGCTACAAATAACAAAAGACAAGTGGGTACAAAGCATCATATCCAGAGGTTACTCCGTACACTTTTCCTTTCCCGTCCCAAGCATGAAAAACATCCCAGCTGTTCCACCCATTCAAAGGGAACAGGCAACGTTAGAAATTCAAAAGTTGCTAGACAAAAGAGTCACCCAAACTGTCCCAGCAGACCAAATAAGATCCAGAACTTACTCAAGGTTCTTTTTAGTCCAAAACAAAACAGGGGACTGGCGACAAATTCTGGATCTCAGCAACCTAAACAAATCTGTAAAAAAGTCCAAGTTCCGGATGGTAACACTGTAGTCAATACACCCTTTTCTGGGACAAGATGATCGGATGTGCTTAATAGACCTCCAGGAGGCACACTACAACATAAGAATGGACAGGCGATCCAGGAGACACCTGCACTTTCGGCTGGGAGCCAGTACTACCAGTTTCGAACTCTGCCCTTTGGCCTCACAACAGTCCCCAGAGTGTTCACCAAATGTATGGCAGTAGTCACAGCTCACTTGAGGTGCCTAGGATTCTGGGTGTTTCCATATTTAGACGACTGGTTCCTAACCGCCACCACTGAGCATCTACTAATAAAAGTGAGAAACACCACCTTGCAGCTCTGCTCTCACCTAGGAATCACAATAAACTACGAGAAATCTGCCTTGCTGCCTTCTCAGCATGTCGTTTTTATAGGAGCAGAATTGGATACAACAAGGATGATGGCCAAACTTCCACCAGAAAGAGTGCAAGTTCTAGGATGTCAGGCTTTAAATCTTCTTACAAAGAAAAAAGCACAAGCAAGGACAGTCCTAAAAGTCTTGGGGACCATGGCAGCAACAATAACCTTGTTCCCATTAGCACATCTGCACATGAGAATTCTCCAGTGGGTACTCTCCACTCATTGGTCTTTGCAGGAACTGCTATGTCCCACAAAATATTGATAAAAGAATCTTGCAAAAAAGACCTTCATTGGTGGCTTTACTCTACTCATGTGACACTAGGGCGACCATTTGTACTTTCCCACCTGTTAGCCACAGTGACCATGAATGCCTCCCAGATAGGGGGGGGGGCATTATCTGTGAAAGACAGTCCAAGGCACTTGGCAGGATCACAAGGCTCATTTGCATATCAATGTCCTAGAGATGACAGGGGTGCTATTGGCATTGCAAGCATTCCAGGACTCCCTTCCGCTGGGAACTATTGCAATACAGACAGACAACATGTCAGTTGTATGGTACATAAACAAACAAGGAGGAGCCAGATCTTACCCCCTTTGTCGAGAGGCCCTGAGAGTATGGCAGTTGGCGACCTCTTCCCAACGCTTTCTGATAGCAACGTACATCCTAGCGAAATCCATCATGATAGCAGACCGACTCAGCAGAGCGATTCTGATGCCTCACGAGTGGTCTCTAGCACAGGAAGTAGCGGAAAAGATTTTCCGCAAATGGGGCCAGCCTCGCTGTGACCTTTTTGCGACATCCTTGAATGCCAAATGCAGCAGCTACTTTACCCTTATGCCCCCCTCTGAGCAAGTCACCAGGGGATGCACTTGTACACGATTGGCATTTGGGTCTCTTCTACACTTTTCCTTCATTTCCATTAATACCCAAGTTCTTTAGAAAACCAATTACTTGGGAAGGGACTTGATACTCATCGCCCCATACTGGCCTTGTCAAATCTGGTTCCACTTCCTATGGCCTCATCTTTGGGAGGAGCCTTGGATTTTGTACCCAGTTCTGGACCTTCTGACTCATGCATCAAGAACGCTCCATCCTTCCCTTCAAACTTTCAAATTGACAGCTTGGCTGCTCCAATTCCAACCATAGCCAGGTTTCCTAACCTCTCTTCATCAGTTATACACATCATAATATTTTCTCATATGGCTTCAGTGAGTTAGAGATATTGAACCAAATGGAAAAGGTTCACATTATGGGCTTCTCATAATCATACTGACCCATTTTCTGCCACAGTAAATTCCATACTAGAATTCTTGGCAAAACTATTCAATGAAGGTGCAGCCGCAGCTACCATTAGAGTTCAGCTAGCAGCGATATCCAATTTACATTTAGGTGAATCAGGCCTCAATATTATGTCTCACAGACTATGCAAAGTCTTTCTTAAAGGTAACTTATTATTAAGACCACCTATCAAAGACCCTGCAGCACCATGGGACATACCTCTCAACTGTACAGATTTTAGCAGAATGTCCAAAATTTTGCCTTATATTTTTGACCCATTTTTCATAAAATTGTGGCTTTCTGGCAAATTAGTGGCAAATCATTGAAGAGTGAAGTTAGAAAATAATGACAGACATTTGAGTTTTGGACTTCATACCCTTCAGAAAATTCATGGTAATGCAAAACATGTTATTCTATCAACTTTCTAAGTTTGTCAGAGCAGTATTTCAAAATTGTCCCTATTTGTACCACTTTTTTATGGCTTTGTCCAGATTTCTTACTCTAAGAGGTTGAGAGGTATGCAATGAGACATAATTTTTTTCTTATCTCATTTAATTTTCCACTGTTCGAGCCAGCATCATGTTGCAAACTCAAATTTTTGACATGGAAAGCTATTCTCTTGATAGCAATAACTTCTGCTAGAAGAGTGTCAGAACTGTAAGCCTTGTCAATAAAGCCCCTCTACTTGCTATTCCATAGAGACAGGGTCTCCTTATGAACCAGCCCTTCCTTTTTACCCAAAGTATGTTCAGAATCAAATTTGAACCAATCCATAGAGCTGCCAGTCTTTTATCCAAATTACGAGAATAAGGCAGAATACATGTTACACCAACTGGATGTGCATAGACAACTATGTTTCTACTTACACAGGACTAAGGACTTCAGAAAATCTGACCAACTATTTATGTCTTGTCCAGATTTAAAAAAAGGTGCTCCAGTCTCTAAAGTGACACTTTCAAAATGGCTTTCAGATTGCATAATCTTTGTTTATAAATTTCAAAACAGACATCTTCTCCATAGAGTTAAAACCCACTCTGCAAGAGCCATTGCAACCTCTTCTAACTTTCTGGCTACACTACCAATTGATACTATTTTTGCTACAGAAATGTGGGCAACACCACATACCTTTATCACTCATTACAAAGTCGATTTGGCCTCCAAGAACAGGACCTCTTTTGGTTCCATGATTCTGAAGAATATTCTCCCTTAAGTAGGGTTGCCACCTTTTGAAATGCCCAAAGTGGGACATTTTTGGTACAAACGTCAGATTTTGCAGGCCAAAACATACCCATAGCCAGTACAAAGGACAGAACCTCACTTTTTTGCCTAAGTAAAAGCTTATTCTTGTAGCATTTTAGTTGTCTATTCTGTTTCTTATAATATTTATGTGTTTCAGATACAGAATAACTGTTTTATGCAACTGTTACATAAAATATAGGAAATAATTTTGTCCTAAAATCTCAGGACATTTGCCACTTTTACAATTATTTTTGCAGGACACAACTGCCCAAAGAAGTACTGTCCCTGACAAAGTGGGACAGGTGGTAACCCTACCCTTGAGCCACCCAAGAAAGATGGTGCTAGTGACGTTGTCCCATCCTGGTAAGAATGAATGCGAGATAGGACAATAACACATAAAGAAGTTATGTACTCACCATAACATTCCATGTGTGTTGTCCATCTTCGCCTTCATTCTGACATCCCACCTTCCTTCCCCCCAGCCTTTCTACTCCTGGAAGACTGAGTTTGTGCAATTGGATATCATTATTCTCTGACCTTCTTTATTGTTCTCTAAAGTATTAAACTGCCATTATTTTGTATTCTCTTATTATAACTGCAAACAAGATCAGTGAGCTTTCCTAGTGCATGCTGGGATATGGTTTAGCTACGAGCTAGTGGAAATCCTTGAGCTTGTATATAAGGCTGAGTCAGATCCGACGATTGGATCCGAATCCATCCTGGTAAGAATGAAGACGAAGATGGCAACACACATGGAACAATATGGTGAGTACATAACTTCTTTTTTTCAAAATATACATGCTGATATTTGGTTTCAAGTCCCAACCTGGAACAGAAGTGCTTTTGCTTCTGCTGTTCTCTGGAATATCCTTCCTTCATGGCCACCCTGGATTATGGTAGCTGAGGACTCTGTCCTTCAGGTTACTGGAATGATTTGGACAATATCAGATAAAGACGTTATGTTCTTACCATAATGTTCCATCTGTGTTGTCCAACTTCATTCCAGTAACCTTCCCACCCCCCTTCCCCCATCCTTGTTTTGTTTCGGGAAGCCTAGAAGAAGCTTTCTAGGAATTTTTCCCTTGGTTAAGTTCCTGATGTTCTGTTACTGGGAAATATGTATATATTTATATGCAGATAAATTTGTATGATAGTTGTGTTAGTTTTTGAACACCATCTTTTTCTGGTGCACAAACTTGATCTGAGGTCATGTGGGGGGGAGCAGGGAACTATGGGTAGGTAGGAAGAGGTGAAGTTTGGAATCTTAAGCTGTGTGAAGGCGGCCAGTCGGTTCCAAGCATTGGAACTGAGCCCTTCAGGTTACTGGAATGAAGTTGGATAACACAGATGGAACACTATGGTAAGAACATAACTTCTTTTCCTTTACAAAGAGACTCATATTATATGTATTTCTAACAATGACATGTCTAATTTGTTGTGTCACTTTTGTTCAGAGTCCTTAAAGTATATAGTCTTCCATAACAATAAAGCAATGTGAAATGCGAATAAAATGCCACCCTCAAAACATTTTAGCTATTGTAGGGTTTGGCTGGTAAAATCTGACTTGCTTTGTTGTAGCAAATTACTCACTTGAAGACATGACTCCCTCTTTCTACTTACATTTTCATGTTTAGTATACTCTGTTAAATTATAATGCGCCATTAAGATTTTTGTAATGTTGAATTTTTAAACGCTCTTTAATATTACTGTGTATCACATTTATTTTGTACAGTTCTTATATAAACATTGCTTGTATTTACAAGGGATCTCAGACAGTTCTGCAAATGCATTTTGACTGGTATCACAAAATGGCATATATATTGATGGAGAAAAATGTCTTCGTGGCACAAGCCCCCACCCATCCATCCCTACAGCCTCCATGCAGAGAACAGCATCCCTTTCACTTCCTCCTTTAATCATGTCAGAGTTTGCTGCAACATAGGATAAGGGGGACTTTCCCATGCAGCAACCATGTTTGATCAACTCATACCTCATCCTAATTTATATTGTCTAAGCTGCCAGCCCACTATCCAGTTTATTTTGCTAGCCATCAAATATTTATTTTACAGAAATGCAAAGTTTTAAAATTGTTTCCTTGTTGTCATTTAGAACATTTGTTTGTACTCCCTTTCAGAATAAGTACTTTAATTTCAATAGCTGACCCTCTGGTAATAATTAGAACTAGTACAGTTTATGGTAGCTTTACTACTTAAATGCTTGCGATCTCAGTCTAACTACGTTACAGAAACAGACAGATTTGTATATGTTTTCTCTTTACAGGAATGAACTGAATGTGTTCTTGGATCCCTTTGTTTTAAATCAAGAATGAAAAAGCATGCTGACTGCAGTAACTTTATCCTGAATGTTTACTTAATCTGTGTTTAATAATTTTCTTCCTCTGTTTACTGATTTATAACAAAATGTGCTCCTTGTTTATGTTTTGCGCATATGAATATCACAAAGTAAAACTATGACTGAATATTTGCAGTTGTCTGCAATCATTTTAGATCTTTGTCTCATAAAACATTTCATACACATATTTTTTCCCTTTGAATAAACATTTGCTGTTTCTGGCTTGGTTCTGTTTTCTAAATATATTAGTCTGTTGTAATTATTAATTTATCACAACTTCTTTTACATAAGTACATTCTGACTTAGAATTTATATTTCCCTTTCTTTTAAAGGCTTTTACATTTTCATTGTGTAGTTTTTGCTTGTTGAAAAGGCAAATTAATTTGCAGTGCTATTTTATTACTTAGTTTTAAGCTTCTTTCATTTTCTCATTTGGAATTTCTGTTTCTCTTTCCTTTAAAGGCATTTACATTTTCTGTTTACAGTTTTTATTTGTTAAAAAGACAAATTCATTTACAGTTTAATTTATTACTTAGTTTTAAGCTTTTTTTCCCTAGAGAAAGTTTAATTACAATATTTTTTAGATGCCAGAGAATCTCATCTACTCGAAAATGTATTTTTAATTATTTGTACATTTGTTAACTAGGTGGGTATCTGGCCCAGTGACCCCCTTTCAGCCACAGCTCAGGCTGAAGGCTGCGTAGAATATTTGCATTCACTTGCATGGGTTCATTCATTAATACATATCAGATGTCATTTGAACAGAAGTTATATGTATGCATCAGAAACTCAGAAATTAAGGACATACAATGTGCAGCGATGGTATAGTAGTTAATGCCAGTGTGGCAGTGAACCTGTGCATTTGCAAATGTGTATATGTAGACAGCAGGTTGGTGATGTAGTAGAGTGCAGATATTTGATCTGATTTTGTCAGTTTACATTCATTTCTCAACATATGGGGTTCAAATCTGATCCTCGGATCAGACTCCGCTGCTGTTCTACATCTCGTGGAAACCATAAACTCCCGAGCTCCTCCCTTACTCATAATGATGTAGTCCCTCTTTTTCTCCAGATCTTATTTGCTGCTATTGGGAACAGACGTGGTCACTACATCTCTCAAGCAAATTTTGTTTTTTCTTCAAAACGATAAGTGCTTCTTTGTTTATCTTTTTGATACCACTGATTACTATTCTCCCTTTACCTGTTGTCTTACTTATCTGTTAGTAACTCCACCTTTTCTACCAATGTTGGTAGTTCCTTCTGACTTTGCCGTATATCTTCAAATTTCTGTTTACCATTGCTGGTGTAGTTTTTCCCCTTACCATTTGTTGGTATTTCTCCAAATTACCATTGTTGGTAGTTCTTTATACCTTCCATGTCTACAATTAAAAGAGAAAAAATTATCCTTGCTATCTTTCTAATTTTTCTCAGTGTTTTCTGCTTACTGTGTCATTGCTAGTAAGGATCATGATAGATAGTCCTTGGGGGTTTAAGAAATATGATAAATGTGGGCACAAGATTCCTCTTGTCTACTGCACATTCATTGTGTGTTTACTGCTTAGGGCCCAAACATTTATAGACATCCTGTTCTATTTGTAACTCTTTCAATCCAAGAGTCCTTGTGGATCATAAAAATAAATTGGTTCTTAAATGCCTCATTTCTTCAGCCTTCAGATAATCTCTTTCAGGAGCTCAACTCTCCAAGCCTAACAAAAAGGAGGCAAGAAAGAGGCCTTCTGAATAAGCTGGTTCATCTCAGTCTTCTTCAGACCTGACCTCAGAGCTGAGAAAGAAGATTAAATGCCAAAACCTATACCCAGAACCAGATATGCATCCTCTCTGGATCTAGTCCCATCTCGGCTCCCATCCCCCTTCCTGGAAAGATATCATTCTCCCTCCATCGCCTCTTCCCATTCTTGTGGATAGAATGATGAAGAAGTTTCTTTCGACACAAATTCAGATGGGAGTGCTCCTGGTTCCTGCCCCAACAGGTCCAGAGGTCTTAACTCATACAACTCCACCTATTCTGTCTTCTTGTCTGATCCGTCCTTTGGTTTCAGAGCCCAGCCCTTGGATCTGAGTGCCATCTGGTTTGGATCTAAAGATACCTGTATCCTCGGATATGATACCTTCTTTGAACATATCAGCTCTGAGAATATCAGAGTTGGAGAGTTCTCAGATCTGGGGGATTTGGGTCAACTCCAAATTTCTCGAGCCATCTCTGCCTGTTGGAGCCTGGACATTTGATACCTTGTTTCCAATTCCGGCCTTGGGGGGGGGTGTGTCCTCAAGCCATAGGAACCATGGGTCCAGAAGCATGTCTTCTCATCTCCAACAGTTTATTTCTCACCGGGACATTCTACCTTCGTGATGGTGGAGTGTTTTCTTGTCTAGAGATGAGATGGCTTCTGCCACCTCAAATCTTCCTTCTAGTTCTCAGATGTCTTTGTGTCCTGAACCTCAGCATTCTACTACATTGGGGCAGCCAGCCCAAAGTCTCCAGGTGGCCCCACAGGACATTGTTTTATCTTCTGATACTTCTCTGGAGCATCCCACCAAAAAAGTCCCTAGGAAGCAGAAGTGCAAGAGGAGGTACTTGGAATCCCCTCAGTGAAGGGGAAGGGTCCTCAAGATCACCACCTGATGACGTCTCATTTGGAGACATTTTGGAAATCCTGAAACAGCAAGGTGGTTGGTCCACCGACAGCCCTTCTCAAGAGGAATTGGTATTCCTAGAGACTTTTGGTGCTGGCCCATCTACCTCTTAGGTTATTCCACCTGCTGACAAGCTCATTGATTTTGTCTCTCAGTGGGCATGGAAGGAACCAGATTTTGTAGAGCCAATCCCCAAGAGACCAGACAAGATCCTGGCACCAGTGAAAGGAAGGAAATTTTGGAGTAAAAGAGTACCAGTAGATGCTATGGTTGTGGTGGCAACCAGTAAGAAAAAACTTGTGGAACAAAGTTCTTCTGTCCACTCCTTTAACAGGGAGTCTAGGATGCAGGACAGATTTGGGAAATGAGTTTATGCATCAGAAACCTGATCCC
Source organism: Protopterus annectens (assembly GCF_019279795.1). Classification (NCBI taxonomy): domain Eukaryota; kingdom Metazoa; phylum Chordata; order Ceratodontiformes; family Protopteridae; genus Protopterus; species Protopterus annectens. The sequence continues at coordinate 166,037,470 of NC_056737.1, forward strand.
TGAATTACTTGGCGAACTTTACTAGATTACAGAGGGATTTGATCAAGGAACTCCCAAAAACCCTCTCAGGGACTGGTAGTGCTGAGGCAGAATCTTCCATTGCTTCACAGTTCGCCATTGTTCAGTCCATTTTGAATTCATCTGTGAGGCTTATTTCACATGCAGCTGAAGGAGCCTCTAGAGCAGCGAGTTTGGGCATTTCCATCAGGAGACATGCCTGGATGCAACTGTGTGATTTTGTGGAGCCCTTTAAGTTATCCTTCATCAATGCTCCTTTTGATGGAAGTTCATTGTTTGTCCCAAAGTTTAAGGACACACTCTCCAGGTGTGAGAAAGATTGAAAAAGCCTGTCTGCTGTCTGTGTATGTTTTTCGACTCCTTGAAGAACCTTTTCCAGGAATCAGTGACTGCGGTGGTGGTGCTGCGGTAGTGTTGTCGCCTCATAGCAAGACATTGTCCCGTTCGATTCTCAGCTAGAGCATCTTCTGTGTGGAGGCATACATGAATGGGGTGTGCCTTCATTGAAGGTTGTGCATCAGGGCTGGTAACCCGGTATGTAAAAATCCACTACCAATCATTAGCGGACCGGAGTTCCGCTGTGGCGACCCCTAACCGGGAAAAGCCGAAATACACAAACAAGTGACGTGGTCAAAAGATGTGGTTCAGGGAATTCCAGGGACCATTCCATGATCCACATGAAGAAAGACCCCACCCCCCAATGCAGAACTCCATTGGAAGATGCCACCCACATGGTAGAGGAGGCCCGCAGATCCAGGGATCCAGCTATTCTTTCTCTGACAGGCCATATCAGCTCACCTGAAAAGAGGCCTGATTGCCCACTTTTGGAAGCAGTCGGGGATTGTTTATCCCTGCACCAGAGAGCCTGGCTAGTCTTAACAAAGGATACTTGTGTGCAGAGGATCATTTCCAGAGGCTGTATAATTCCTTTTTCCCTACCACCGCCATTATAGAACAATATTCCCAACGTTCCACCCAGTCAGAGGAAGACAGCAGCTTTTGAAATACAAAAGCTGTTAAACAAAAGAGTCATCCAAGAGGTCCCCCCAGACCAGAAAGAATCCAGAACTTACTCAAGGTTCTTTTTAGTACCAAAGAAGACAGACAGAGAACTGGAGACCAGTCTTGGATCTCAAAATTCTGAACAAGTCAGTTCAGCAAACCAAGTTCTGGATGGTCACAGTTCAGTCCATTTTACCTTTCCTGCACAAGGACGACTGGATGTGCTCTGTAGATCTCCAGGATGTGTACTGCCACATAAAAATGAACAGATGGCCCAGGGGATACCTACACTTTGGCTGGGAGCAAGTCACTACCAGTTCAGAGCACTGCCCTTTGGTCTCACCACAGCCCCCAGGGTGGTTACCAAATGCATGGCATTGGTAGCAGTCTAGTTCAGATTGCAGGGATTCTGAGTGTTTCGATACCTAGATGACTGGCTCCTTACCACCTCGCCCAAGCATCTAAAGATAACAGCTCAAGAACCTGTACTCCAGACTTGTTTCAATCTGGGTATCACAATGAACTACAAAAAATCTCAGCTTCATCCTTTTCAGTATGTAGAGTTCATAGGAGCCAGATTCAACACAACATCAATGATGGTGTCTCTGACCTTACCAAGAGTTCAGACCATTCATGTTCAAGTCAGCACAATAATTCAGAGTTCATCGCTACCAGCTTTCAGGGTGTTACAGACCCTGGAGTCGTTGTCAGCGACAATAGTTCTGCTTCCGCTATCGAGGTACTGTATGAGAATTCTACAGTGGACATTAGCAGTCCAGTGGTCCATTTTACATCAGCCATTGTCCACCAAGATCAACACTACTCAGGCTTGCAAGAGATTCCTTTGGTGGTGAATTCACTCAGATCAACTATTGCAAGGTCATCCATTCATCCTCCCTCAACCCAAGGGAATTGTGACCATGGGCACTTCCCAGATCGGGTGGGGGGGGGCATTTCTTAGGGAAGATGGCTCAAGGCACATGGTCCCCAGAAAAGGCAAACTTGCATATCAATGTGCTGGAGATGAGAGCAGTACTCCTGTCATTGCTGGTATTCCAAGACTCTCTCCCTTCTTGGTCTTTTCCAGTTCAAACCGACAATATATCTGTGGTTTGTTACATCAGCAGACGAGGAACCAGATCTTATTCCTTGTGTTGAGAAACTATGAGAGTGTGGCAATGGATGATCTCTTCAAATCGATTTCTGATAGTGATACACATTCCTGGGACATCCAGTGTGATAACAGACAAGTTGAGCAGGCCCATTCTATTACCTCATGAGTGTTCTCTTAAGAAGAAAGTGGAGAAAATTATTTTCCGCCAATGGGGTCTACTATGCTGTGACCTATTTGCATTCCCTCTAAACAACAAATGCAGCAGGTTCTTTGCCCTGATCCTGTCCATGGGTGAGCCACTGAGAGATGGTCTCCTTCACGATTGGCCTCTAGGTCTCCTTTACTCTTACCCTCCAACTCCCCTAATTCCCAAGTTTCTACAGAAAGCATCCCGATTGAAGAGCAAGGTCATCCTCATTGCACCATACTGACCTCGACAGATTTGGTTTCTCTTCCTGTATCCTCATCTACTATACCCACCCTGGATTCTGGATCTGATTCCAGATCTCCTGCCACACCCAACAGACATGACTCACCTGGACATCTTTGGCCTCAAGTTAACCGCATAGTATCTCCAATTCCACTGATAGCCAGACAACCAAAGCTCTCATCTCCAGTGTATCACATTATTTTATCTTGTCACAAGGCTTCCACCAGAAAAATATACAAGTGCAAATGGAAAAGATTTGTCCTTTGAGTACGACAACATGACATGGACCTGCCTTCCATTTTCAGTGCAGGGGCTAGTCCTTCTACAGTTAAGGTTCATCTAGCTGCTATCTCCAGTTTTCATATTGGATTGATCATTTTACATTAGCATCTTCACATCTTTGTAAGGCTTTTATAAAAAAAAAACCTTTCTACTAAAGTCCCCCTTTAAGGACCCTACTCCACCTTAGGATCTAACTTTAGTGTTACAGGCCCTAACTCAGAGACCCTTTGAACCTGCAGTGAGATGTGAGTTGCAATATCTGACTTGGAGAATGATTTTTCTTATAGCCATAACATCAGCTAGAAGAGTATCAGAACTGCAAGCCTTATCTTTTAAGCCTTTATTTAATCTTTCACAAGGACAGAGTGTCTTTAAGAACCAACCCTCCCTTTCTTCCTAAGGTGGTGTCAGGATCTAACATTAATCAAGCCATTAATCTCCCTGTATTCTTTCCAGATTTCTCTAGCAAGGGCAAATGCATGTTATACTTATAGGATGTTCGTAGACAATAACGTTTCTATTTGCACAGATCTGAGAAATTTGGGAAATCTGACCAGTTGTTTGTATCTTCTTCAGAAACCAAATTGGGCCAACCAGTTTCAAAGGTAAATTTACGAAATGTCTGACTGACTGCATTTGCTTAATCTATAAAAAGCTGGGTTTGGTCCTTCCTAAGCCCTTAAAGGCACATTCAACTAGGTCCATGGCAACTTCATCAGCCTTTCTTTCCAGAACATCCATGGATGATATTTGTGCTGCTGCAACTTGGGCTAACCCTCATACCTTTATTACTCATTACAAATTGGATCTGATCTCAAGGGGCAGAGCAGCCTTCCGCTTTACAGACTTAGGAATATCCCTCAATAGACTCCACCCTGGATTCAGGTATGTGGGGACTCTGTCCCATATGTTGAGGAATGAATGAAAATTGACAACTTTAGATAAAGAGGTTATGTACTCACCATAACGTTCCATCCGTGTTGTCCATTTTCATTCTTCCTCAACTCCCTCCCTCCAGCCCCCTACCATGTTTCTTTGATGACTTCTGGAACAGTGGGAGAGTGACTTAGAAACCAAGTTCCTTTTCTTTGAGCTCCTTGAAGTGATTTTCCATAGTATGTAAAATATAGCAATTTTTTACTTTAGGGAGCTGCAAAGAAGATCTGGAGAAGAAGGGGGACTACAGCATTATTGGTAAGGTAAGAGATAGAGAGTTTGTGGTTTCCACGAGCTGTGGAACAGTGGCCGAGTCAGATCCAATGATCGGATCTGAACCCCATATGTTGAGGAAGAATGAAAATGGACAACACAGATGGAATGTTATCATGAGTACACAGCTTTTTTTTTTTTTTTTCTTTTTGATGCTGCTGCATCTGTCAATCACTAAACCTGCGTATATCAACTAGTCTCTCATTTGTTTTCCTGTCATGAGGTATTCCCCAATTTTGGTAGGAAATGGCTGGAGGTGCTGTTATGTAGGCTACCTTGGCAGTGGTTTGTGCCCACCCCCACTCAGCATCCCGCCAATAAAGTCATGTGCCAGACATGTCACTGCAGAATCCATTGTGCCCTCCTATGTGAGTACCTCCAATGAGGGCTTCCCCATTCATAGCTTTGTGGTCAAAACCTCTCTCAAGGCCATCCTTTGAATCCCCACCCCTTCAACAAGGGATTTGGTTGGACCACCCTCGCTCAAGGGATAGGCCAAAGTACAGAGGATTTAACTTTGTTGAGAAAGGATATTGAGAATAATTATTGTTGAATAAATAAGTGAGGAAAATATGTGTCAGAAGCATTTAATATAATCTTATTCAATAAGAAAGATATGTGGTGAATAATGTTCCTGCTTTATTTACAACAGTGGTTCCATGCTGAAAATAGGATGGTGAAGAATGCACTTTGCTTATGATTTAAATACATTCTTGGTCTGTATGAAGTTGATGTATTGCTTCCCTGTGCTGTGAGCCAATTACCAAAAGCTAGTTTACTTAACTAGATAGTGCTTCAGGGAAGGCTGAGAATTTGGGATAGGCTCTTCAGTGGTTTTTGGACTGCAAGTCAAGTAACTAACTATAAACCTATGAGCAGTGGTCTTGGTATAGAATTTTGTGCCACCCACCTTCTTTGCACATGTATGTCTGTGGATAACAATTTGGCATTTTTAGTGAAGTGCAAACGTGCTTTCTTGGTTTACTGTTATAACAAAATGACATATTTGATTGATGGCAGTTTTACTATATTTGATACTAATGGATAGTCCCAAGAAGGATGCAAGTAAGCGGTATTCTAACTGTGGAATAGTAATGCTCATGATCTGTGAAATAAGAAGTATTCTGATTCTACAGTAAGTTTTAACTTTTGAGTTGTGTTTGGTGTTGTTTAGGCAATGTGAGGTTGAGAGAAGTGTGTTTGGCTTAGCCAAATACCCAGCTATTTGAAATGTTTTGTCTTCTGAAAGCGACTGCCTTTTGTCGGTTATTTTGACTTTTTTTTTTTTTGCTTTTAGAGTTATTTAATGAAATGGCATATTACTGATTTTGTTCTGGAGTAATAATGTTTAAATTATGTTTATTGCACCATTAGCTGTAAATGGACCTCATTCCAGTCAGACTTTACTGGTCAACAAATGTAAAATAAAATAAATTAAATATTAGTTTAATCATGGCTCCTCTTGTGCAATCAGTTGGATTTAAATGATTCCTCTTTCAATGATATTTTCACACAGAACCCAAAAGACTTGACGAAATTAAACCACCAGAAAAAATAATGGGTTAAGATGGAGTATTGTGGTATTTCACTTTAGAGAACCTGTGGATGAAAGTGATCATTTAATATTTTCTGTAAAAGACCTGTACTCCCTTCAGGCCATTTGAGGCAGTGCTGCAAAACTGAGCTTCTTTAAGGAAAGGGCATGTTTAATGTCACTGAAATGTTTTTTGTTTCACTTTGTCCCTGCTGCCTGCTGACCTTTATCCCTTTCTAGCAGATAGACCCATTCATTCCTCCCATCACTGGGGCAGGGAGAAGGTCAGCCAAGAGGGACCATCATTTAAGCAACTATCAGGAATGGTTTGGGATTTTTTTATGCCCTGCCCCCTATGTACAGTTCCCAGAGGTAGCCCATGGATAGAATGTGCAGTGGTCATCTACTCCAAGCCACCTCTCACTTCTTTAAGGGTTGATGTCAGCAAAACTCCCTGATCTACCCACAGGAGGCACCATGTGACTGCCTCCCTGGTCTCCACTAAGGAGATCAAATCACGTGCATATGCCCCTGAGTATGCCCCCTCTCCCCAATTGGATGAGCGGTCCAGTCCTTCCTGCCTGCACCAAGCTCCTGAGCCACTACTTAAACTGTTTTTAATTTTTGAAGACTATTCTTTTCTTTCTAAGGTCTTATTTAGTAGAGTTAGAATGGATACTTGCCCAAAGGCTTCAAGTTCAGTAAGGTTCTCACTTTTTAGGAGAAAGGACCAGACTTTAAAATGTTTTGTGTAGGAAAATTGATTGAATCACCAGGATATAATGCTTTTGCGATAGTAGCATAAGAATGTTGATATGAATTACCAGGATATGATGTTACTGGGATACTACTATACATTGACATTTTTGTTTGATTTAGACTTTAACATATTTGAATGGCATGGTCTAATTTGCATAGGGCTAATGTGAAGTTTGTTTGTTTGAACCTGTATCTTAATTTCTGTGAATATCACTATTTTCATAAATTTCTTTTCTTATTTTTGTGTCAAGGATGTGAATTTAGCTGGTTTTACATCAATTCTGTCGTGGCATTTTTTGGCAACTGAGTGTTATGTAGGCTTGTGCATCTATTACCTTTCCTTTGGAGCTGTGTTTTCCTATTATGCTTTTACTGCTTTAGTTTTGCCCAGAGTTCTTTTTATGCTATTTTCATGTAAAACTCTAATTCTAGTGATGCTTGGGAAGATTTTAATCTAATAATTAGTAGCATGTCAAAGAGCATTGTGATTGCCCTGATTTCTCATTAGGCTAACTCATTAATTAAAAGTAGCTCTTTTAATTCATAGTTTCATATCTTAAAATGTCTACAGATAGTGTTAGACTGTAATTAATGCAGTTTAATTCAATCTAAATACTATAAGACGGGAAATGATGGCTGGTTATTAATAGTACAGGGAAAGAACTGCATATGGTGGGCAAAGTAGTTAAAGTGTAGCAGTGGTTGCTAAGTGAGATGATTTATGTTTTTATGTGTTTGTAAGTATTATGTCTAACAGTATAAAGTCCAATGGTGGTGTTTAACTTTATTTTACTTCTTGTTGGAGATACTAGTTAGGTAAATTTGTGCTTGCATGTGAGGAGAGTAAAGCAGAGTGATTGTTCTTTGGCTAGTTTAGATCTTGTAAGAGAAGAATGCTGTGTTTAGTAATCCATGTGTAGATTTTATGTTAGTTGGAGGTTGATGCTGAGGAATTTATATATTTACTTTATGTCATGTTTTTAATCAGGTACCATTTTCAGCCACAATCTAGTCTTCACAAGAAGCGGAATGTTGCTTAAGAGTAACAATGAATTTCCATAGGTTGTAGTACTTAGACAACTGTAATGTACATAACTAAAAATAAATTATACAAAGCTTAATATATAAGTTTTTACTAATCCATAATGAGTGTTAATGTCTAGCACAGAATATCACCTATATAACAAGTACTGAGGCATATAGGATGTATAAGTGAGTATTATGTCAATGATGTTACCTAGTGTTTGTGAAGCATTTACATTCATAGTCAGAGAATTGACACTATTACTTGCCTATGCTGTTATGATGTAGATCAGGTGTCCATGTAGGAAGAGTTCACGGATTAACCAGTTCAAATCATGGATAGTATGATTTCTTATATTATAACTAATACTTGCAGATGTTGGTGTGTGAGTATTGGAACAGCACCCTCAACTCTGGCACTTAATCTGCCTCTTCTTACATATATAATTATATATATATAGTACATATAATTTGTCTGAAAGTAACAGACAGACTGAGGTTTAGATTAAGTCCTATTTCATCCGTATGTCAGATCTGGCTGATGGAAATGGAGGCACTTATCGGATCTGATCCTCACTTTTACCATTAATCTCTGCTTCAACCTCCTGATCTTTGCCCTCCATAATGCTTTGTGCTCCACCTAGCCTCAGCTCTCATTTGCCAACATTGGAAATGGAACACTCCAAGCACTGCACAGCTAAGTGCTCTCCCCTTTATTGTTTAATTCTGCCTTCTTTACAAAAAAGCATACATTTCTTGTTACTCTAATTGAATACAACCTTGTGCAAACTGTTTCTCTTTAGATTCTATCTTTATCATTTTTTAACCTCAGCTCCTCTTGATGCTTGGGCTGCTGCCCAGCGTCTCTCTTTTCTTAGCTTGTTTTAAAAAATAAAATAATCTCTGTGCTTCTCTTGGTTTAATATAGTGGGTATTGGTAGCTTCTGATGTTTGCTATCAGTTACTGTTTCTTAAATTCCTATGAATAGAAGTTTTGTGTTAAAATGTGGGCATAATGTCCCACCCCAGGATGTGCATGAGTCTTGTGATCTGATGTTGTCAGTTTTAAGTTAAGTTGCTTAAGTTCTGCTGGTATGGCAGTGGGCAAATTCAGTCTGAGGCTAGGTGAAGTGCAGAGCAATATATGCGGGCAAAGTTCAGGAGCACAAGGTAGAGAGCACTGGCAGGTAATTCCAGTCCTATCAGTCATGACAGATCAGATCTGACAGACGGTTTCAGTCCTATCACTCATATCAGATAGATTAGGATGAAAGTGATCCGTCATTATGGTAAGTTCATAACTTTCATTTTTCTTATGACAAAAATGTCAGAATTGTTCTGAAATGCCTTTACTTCTAAGATAAAACATTGATACAAAACAAACAGAACTCAGAAAAAAAACAAATAAGATCCAAGCTGCTCCACAAGCATATAGCTTTATTACCAATCTGGTACCCGGTTATTCGTCTTCTAAGGATATGACATCAAAACATTAACTAGCTGCTTTTATACAAGAAAGAACCTAGTTAATAACATAATTAAACAATCAATTTAACCAAAGTTTATATATATATATATATATATATATATATATATATATATATATATATATATATATATATCTTTAAAAATACTTCCAAATATAAAATTTTATTTTACATTTGTTGACCGGGCTAGTCCAGCTGGATAATTTCCACGTATTGAGAAAGGCATTAATTCTTTACAGTACAATTATGTGAGAATGGGGTAATTACATATTTTAAAATGTATATACATACTTATAAAAGACAATGTTTGTACTTAGAACAGTAGTAACAGTACAGTCATTAAGTCATTTGTGATCACAGAGAAAGATTGCAGTTTTGAAATAAGGAATTATGATAGTAAAATGATTTCATATTTAAATACTTTCAAAAACATAACTTAATTTCCTGATTTAAACCCCAAGGGAATAAAGTTCTGTAATTTAATATCATTTTTGTCTTTAATTCTCTTAATTTATTTATAAAATCACCCCCTCTGAGGAGAAAAGGTTGTGCCAATACACTGAAAAAGAGCCCAGCATCTGATCCCAATGTTCCTTAACAAAATGTTCTGCCACTGGACTTTTCATATTTTTATTCCTAATATCACCCAAGTGTTCCAAGATGCAAACATTAACCTTACATTTAGTTTGACCCGCATATCAAGCAGGAAACCTTCAATCGCATCCAATAATGTATACCACAGGTCTATATTAAAACCCGGAAAGATCGAAAACGTGAATGTATGTACATCAACACATAAAGGTTGATGTACATACACAGCGAAACACGAAAACGGCAAAAATCAAAATGCTGAACGTGTTTTGTCAGCAAAACGCGCCACACAGGTAAGTACAAAATAAAAAAAAAATACATTAACACGCTTATTAAATATACCAACTCCAAGACTGCACTACAGTGGGGAAATAATATATTTCCTTATCCCTACCACCACGCTGCTGGCTAGGAAACACGTTCGGCGTTTTGATTTTCGCCGTTTATATGTTTCGATTTGTATGTACAAACCCACATTACCATCCCTTCAAGGCACAGAAATATAGTCAGTAATTGCTACTCCAACTGTAATACTCAAGGGGTTGTGTATATTGCTACGTGCAATTTTTGCAACTCCTTTTATGTGGGGAAAACAGAAAGAAAATTAAAAAGCCGATTTATGAACACCTTTATGATATTTGAAGACAATACAATAAAAATGCACTGTATAGACACACTTTAAGGTGTTCTCAAGCTTCATTTTCTTTCTTTGTTTTGTAAGTTCTTCCTAAGGAAATCAGGGGTGGTATGTGGGAAGCTAAACTAGAGTATAAAGAACTCTATTGGCAAATAATCTTGGATTCCACAAACTTTCCAGATCTACTGTGGATTTAAGCCTTGGACGTGCAACTTGGTTTTAAACTTGCTTTGAATAAAGACGAATTGTGTTTCAGTCCTTCATTTGGATTCCTATCAGGCTTTTTTTGGTTTGGTTTTAGTCATATTAGCTTGTTCATCCATCGTTTTTTGGTTTTTGGTTTAATTACGATGGCGGAGAATCCAGAGAGTGAAACCGAACTTGAATCACCCAACCACCATGGGAAGGGTGAACTACGCAAGGTGATTGGGCAGTTATCACAATTGGTGGAACTACTGACACCAGCTTGTTCTTCTATTGTTGAACTTGTTTCCGGTTTGAACAGTGTTTCTCAATCTTCGCTGACTTCACGGAATAATCAGCCTAATGGACGTTTTTCAGCTTCTAACAACAACGAATGTTCTGAGGGACCTAAATTAATCATTCATGATGACTTTGGAGATTTTCCCCGTTTGTTACGTTCCAATTCAATACCGGCTCGTGAAAATAGAACACGAGAGCAAACCAGTGGACACGCTGGTGGTTTGCATGAAAACCAAGGTGACTTTTCTTCTGACTTGGCTGTTAATGATTTAAAAGCATTTTTAGATAAGAATTTTTCTATGAATGGTTCTTTAAAAGTAAATCGACAGAGAGAACATGTAAAGACTTATAGAGAGAACCTGGATGATTTTTATTAGTTTTTGGTGAAGTATAAACGGTTAGGATGTGATTGCACATTTCTTAAAGAATGCCTCGATAAACAGTGAGTGCCAAAGGGGCTAAGAATTGTGAAATTTCCTAATAATGTAGTTCAAGGGTCTGAATTCCATTCTGAATTAATCAAAATATATGACAAATGTGGTTTAGATGTTGTCAGTGCTATTATTAAAGAAAATGAGAGAATTAGGATGTCTATTCTAGACCAAATAGAAACTATTAATAACAGCATTATCAACGACCTTGTTTTTACCATTGAAACTGAGAAGAAATTGTATTTTGACATTTTTTCTGATATTGAGATTAGGTGTACTAAGAACATGAGGAGGAAACAAACAAAACTGGAAAGGGACGTAAGGGACTATAGGGAGGGCAATGCTTACCCTGCACCTAAGTCTTCTAACCCCTCTGGTAGCTCACGGTCTAGGAGGTATCCGATAAGTTCTGTACCTTCTTTACAAGAGTTTGAGCAAGACAGACAAGAAGTGTTTAATGGAGATCAGGAATGTTTTCCCCAGGAACCCCCACCCCCTTTAAGGAGGTCAGCCAGGATTCGCAACCAGAATCCTGTCCGTTACCAACCTTACAACTACAGTTGGAACCACAGGAGATAAATTCAGATGGTAATTCTCAAATAGTTCAACAAGGTTTAAATTTTCATTTCAAAGGTGAATTGTGTTTCAGTCCTTCATTTGGATTCCTATCAGGATTTTTTTGTTTTGTATGTACATGACCTTTATGTGTCGATGTACATACAACGAGTTTTAGATCTTTCGTGTTTCTAATATGTAACCGTATACCACCCCGGACTCACAACTAAACTTACTATTAGAACAAGGTGACCAACAGTCCCAGTTTTTCCAGGACAGTCCCAGTTTGGAAGTCTCTGTCCCGGAACCCCAAACATTGACTTTGGGACACAGAAATGTCCCAGTTTAGACGGCTTAGTCTGAATGGTGACTTGGCTTCCCAGGGTGGCCACTCTCCCTGCTTTCCCATCCTAAGCAGCTCTAGGGACTTTGTGATTTTTCAGGGATGCCATTGGGTATGGGGTAAGGTCAGATGCCTTCACTCTGGCAGAAGCCTTCCAGGCCCTGCTGCCATCAGTCATTCACTCCCTCAAGGACTTTCGTCATGGGAGATTCTGCTTGACCCCACTCACCCAGGCAGGAGCTCTCCGGGCCCTACACCCATCTGCCTGGTGCTCCCATACAGACTTCTGTCAGGGCCAAACCCTACAGTCCTTCCCTTCGACCTGGCCAAGAGACCTTCCCCAGCCCTGGCCCCCATGTCAGGGGACTCCACCACCTGCATGTTTCCTGTAGGCTGCCAATCGTGCCAGATCACTCATGCCCTCGGACCCTCTCAGGTGAGCTTCTGTACGTTCCTCCGGAACTCCCCTCAACCACTGAGGGGCAGATCCTCCCTCATGAAGGCTTCAGAGTCCCCCTGCTTTCCTGTCCAGAGCAGCTCTGGGGACTTTGAAATATTTCAAGTATGCTGTCGGTTATGGGGTGAAGTTGGATGCCTTCACCTTGGCATGGCATCCACCCTGGCGCTTCCTCGAGGACTTCCATCATGGGGAGCACTGCCTGACCCCACTCACCCAGGTAGGAGTTCTCCAGGCCCCACCACTGTCTGCCATTTGCTCCCTTAAGGACTTCCATCATGGGGGGCTGTGCCTGACCCTGCTCATGCAGGCAGGAGCTCTCCAGGCCCCGCTGCTGTCTGCCCCAGCACTCCCTTAAGGACGTCTGTTGTGGGGAGCTCTGCCTGACCCCCTGAAAGGCAGGATCTTGCCCAGCCCTGCCACTATCTGCCTCTCTCCCCCTTCCAGACTTCTGTCCCATAGGGGGCATGGTCCGTACTCCCTCACCCAGGTGAGAGATGTCCTGTACCAGTCACTTTCCACCTCTCTTTCTCCCTTCTAGATTTCTATCGGGAATGACCCCCTCTGGGATTCCACTTCTACACAGGAGAGAGAGCTCTTTTCCAGAGTTACATATCTCCTAACTGCTGCCAAATCATGCAGTGTCATGTGTGCCTTTGGAGCCTTTCAGGGGATCTTCCCAGCCTCATGGAACTCTGCTGGGCTATGAAGCCTCAGACAGTCCCTCATCCAGACTTCCATGACACCGATTCTCTACTTTGCCTTGCATCTAGGGCTTTCAAACTCACAGGGGAGATGGCCCTGGGTCCCCCCATCTCTGCACTTTTTGTGGCACACCTCAGTCTCTCACCCTTATGGTGCCAAGTGCCAATGAATGTGCATCGCTTCAAGCCTCCTGGCATGTGGCTTCTTGCCTCCTGGGTGGTGCTATTCACAGAGTGGTATCCCCACGGTGCCTGATGAAGGATGGAAGGCCAACCTGCCTGGCCTGGTGCGAGATGACATGGCTGCTCTATCTCCACTCCCATGGGGGCTGGGAGAATGAGATTGCAGACCTGGCTTCCCAGGGCGTCCTTCAAGTGTCCCAGTTTAGGTCGTGTAACAAAATGGTCATCTTGTATTAGAAATAAACTTTCTTCCACATATTTTAGTTCCAGTAGCATTTTTCGTTTACATATTGCTTATAGTAGGCACAATAATTTAAAGGAAATTTTGAACTGTGGTTACAGGCAATGAATTCAAATGTCAGATTTAAGGGGTATGTTTGTTTGTAGACATTATAAAGTGTGTACTGAAGTTAAAAATCTGTTAAGAGGATTTTATTTACTTTTTTCTTATGTCTTTGCTTCTAGTAAGTTAGCTTTGTTACTTGCGATGCCAAGGGTATGTTTATCAATTTCCGACTTTTGGATGTTTTGACTTGGTTAGTTCCACTGGGTAGGGTATCACATTAGTTTATAAGGAGACACAATTGTGGGTATAGTTTTGTATCACAGGAAAGAACAAGTTTATTTTATTTTTATTTTAATTTGTTTACATGGATAGAACTCTAATCTCAATCGGCCAGTTTCAGTCACAGCCCAGAAGTTTCAGTTCGTGTTTAAAGAAAAATGTTTCTGTTAGTTTTAGGTAGGTTTTACGTTTGTTGGAGGAAGGAAAGCTTGAAAATGTTTGTTTTTTGGTCTGTATATTAATAACTGTATTTGAACGTTTATTTAATATTGGCGAGGAGCTACCTTTGGGTTTGAGTGAAGTCTTGACTGGTAGTCTAGAAATTAGATTGTTGAGGAAGATGAGTGTTAGGGGAAGAATGACTGCAAGTGTGTATGCTGCCTTTGATTTCATGATTGATAGGCAACTGATGTTTTATGTATTGGCGGGAGTGGGGCAATAAGTATTTGAGTAATAAAGAGCATTACTCATACTCTAAGAATTATTACTTATACTGTAAGAAAAGACGCTGTCCGGTTTGATTCTCAGCTAGCGCGTCTTCTGCGTGGAGACATGGGTGAATGGGCGTACCTTTGTTGAAGGTTGTGCGTCAGGGCTGGTAACTCAGCACTTAAAAAAATCAACTACCAATCATTAACGGACCGGAGTTCCGCTGTGGCGACCCCTAACCAGGAAAAGCCGAAAGACACAAACTGTAAGAAAAGACCTGTTTCAGTCCCAGCTAATATCCTCCACTAATTCTTTTGTTCCCACCATTCCATGCTACTACTCTCCTCATCCTCTATTTTTCTCCTTTTCCACCACCTCCTCTCTTTGCCTCCATTCCAGTGGGTTTTTTTTCATAATCTATAGTTCATTATTGTTTTGCACCCACCATTTATTAAACCTTATGTTCATCCTTTCTTGTCTCTGGCCTGCCTAATTACTGTTGTCAGTTCCAATTTCCTATACTTAAACTAATTCACTTCAACTGTACTCATTTCTTGTGCTTTTATTCTGTTTATGTCCTATCCCAATCTGTACTATCTTGTTATTTAAAAGCACTCTTTTTTATCATTATTAATTTTTCAACTTTATCATCTCTCAGTGATTGTATTTAATAAATGTTATTACAGTGTATAATTGTATTTTGTATAGGGAGACTTTTTTCCAGGGCCTCTACTGAAAATAGAATATGTGTCCAGTCAGACTTACCCAGTAAACAGATGTAAAATAAATTGTAGTTGGGGTGTCTCATGAAATAGCTCCTAAGATCATTGTTAGGTGATCAGTGAACTGTTGACCTTATACAGAAAGTTGGCATTATTTTCTGTAATTTTAAGGAGTTTACTAATCACATTCAAAATTTGAAAAAATATAACCTTGTTATAACGAGGTGGATATGTAAGAAGCTCACTATAACAAGCTTGCTTGTTAGCTTTGTTTTTAACAAGGCTTATGGTGCCACATAGCCAGCAACACAGAACTTCACTGGAAAACTACAGCATCTTTAAAAGCTGTAACACATTTTGGGCTGCTACACAAGCAGAGTGATGTGTCAAACAGCTTTTGAAGCTGTTGGCTGGTAAGAGATACACTTCACTTCTAGACACCATTTATGTGGCACCGTGAAGTATGCAACAACTTTTAAAACTCTTTGAAACTTGCACTATGTTTTAACTTATATTACGTTTGGGCAGGTCCATGTATTATAAAAAAGTTATGAACTTGTTACCATTTGTAGCCAGTTGTTAATTTATTCTCAAGACATTTGCCTCTCAAGATTTCCTGTCAAGGTGAATTTCTCAAATCTGTGTGTCAACATTAACAAGTTGGTGCTCATTGCCTCTGTTTTAATAATGGAAGTTGGAGAATATTTATGAGGCCTCGTAAGGATCCCAGCTGCATGAAATCTATCTGTTTGCCCAAGGAATCTGCAGACTGAGACCAAAGTAATATCTGTCCTAGTAAAGCCATGCAGATGACATATTAGACTGTGAACATTGGTTATACTGGACAAATCAGGAACAAAAGAGTTGCATGTCTAGTGAAAAGAGCTAGCCATCGCCACAGACTCTTTTCTGTTAATACAGAGCTTGATGATGTCTTTTTCATCCATTCTTCAACCATTGGGTTTCAGATCTGACCTTAGATCCAACTTCAGCCACTTCTCATACATTGGATCCATAATTCAAGTTCCTCCCCTTACCCATAATCCTGTCCCAAGCCCCAGATTACCTCAGATCTCATTTGCCGCTTCCAATGACCAGACTTGATTTTTCATGGATCAAGCTTTGGGAGATAAGTCTAGTTTGTCTGTCTTTGTAAATTACCCTTTTCTCCAGGGTCTTTCATCTGTTCTTTCATCCTAACTCCCCTGTGTTAAAAAAAAGTATATATGTTGCATTCTCATAGTTATTAGGGTTGTTGTTGTTTCCTCTAGACCTCTTGCCTTTCCATTTCTCTCTCTTTTCTTTCTACTAGTTTGTAGTAGTCTTTATGACGTTGTTGGTACTTTTTTCCCATTTCATTTTGGAATTTATACTTTTGCTAGTAAATTGCCTGTAGTCTTTTCTGTGTGCTTGGATTTTGTTTTCAGGATTAGCTTTTACCTTGCTACATGATGTCAGACAAGCCTATGGGGTTTAAAAATGTTTTGTGTGAGTACAAAATACCTAACTCTGATGTCCACTTCCATCTCAGTGTCCCATTGGACCTGTGAGCTTCAGACCAACCCATACACCTTTAATGACTCCTACTCTGATCCTTCCCTTAGCTTCAGAGATTCTGGATTTGATATTTATGGGATTGTCTGGGCCAGATCGGAAGCCTTGGTTCTCGTCGACTCCAGCATCTTCTCTGATCCAACCAGCTCCAGTCTTGTCAGAGGCAGAGGGATCTTGGAGCTGTAGCTTTGGCAATGAGTCTGGGGATAAGGGTTCGATTCCAAGGTTGTCAGACATCCCACCCCCTCAGGGCTTTGGTGCTAGATAGTTTAGCTCTGACTTCTGCATCAGGACAGGGTCATGTGGAAGTTTTGGATTTTTCTAGGAAGGTGGCTTCCACTCCTACTGCGGTGGTAAAGGGTTCCCCATTGGCTTCTGTCTTTGCGACAGTGGAGAGAACTCTCCACATGACTGAAGATAGGACATGCTTGCCTCCCTCAGGTCCTTCTCCTCCTTAGCTGTCTCAACTGGGTCCTGAGTCTGCTCATTCTGTTCCATTGGGATAATCAGTCTGTTCTAGCCTCAAGACAGTCCTCTTACAGGACTTCTGACACACTTCTGGGTCCTCTTCGGATCACCCCCATGGGGAAGTCCCTTGGAAGCATATGTGCAAGAGGAAGCACATTGATTCCTCGCAGTAATCACTAACAGAAGACACCAACTTCAATGAAGGGAGGGGTCCCCCAAGTCACCCCTTGAAGATGCCTCATTTGGAGAAATTCCTTTTTTTTTTTTTAAACACCTTTATTAAAGTATCACTTGTGACATAGGCACATTTACATTTATATAAAAGTAATCAAACTGTATTAACAAGTTAAAATTAACAAACATTATGCCTCACATATATTGATATATATCATATAACCTAAGCAACATTACATAAATTATTCAATTCCTGCCCCCTTTTTTAAACAAGAAACACCTTTATTAAACCATCACTTATGACAAAAGCAATCGTGAATTTATATAAATGAAAACAAACACCAAGGTGGTTGGTCCTCCAAAGCTCCTTACCAGGAGTCAGTATTTCTTGAGGCTTACAGAACTGGCTTAGCTATGTCTTGTGTGGTACCCCTGGCAGACAAAATGGTGGACCTCATTTCCTGTCAGGCTTGGAAGGATCCACATATAGCAGAACCCATTCCTAGAAAACCAGACAAGTACCTAGTTGCACCCAAAGAACATGCGCATTGGAGAAGTGGACCATTGATGCCATAGTGTTTGCCGCATCCATCAAAAATGAACTTGCCAAGGAAAGTCCCTCTGTCCACCATCTAACAGGGAGTCTAGGGCCTTAGACAAATTTGGAAAGCAAATATTTGCTTCAGTGACCTTTGACTTATGCTTTCTGCATTATCTGGTACATTTTACAAGGTTAAAGAGGGATTTGACTAAAAAACTTACCAAATCCTTCTCATGTCCATGTTGGCAGAGGATATAAAGACCGTTTCTTTGCAAATGTCCATTCTTCAGTCCCTATCAAATGCCTCCATGTGGCAGATTTCCCATGCTACAGAGGGCATTTGGTGAGTGTCTGGTTTATGCATTACCATTAGGAGATACACCTGGATGCACCTTTTTAGAGCCTAACAAGGCATCTTTCATCAGTGGCATACTTATATCATCTGAGAAAGGTAAACAGGCTCTCTCCAGGAGTGAACAAGATGGGAAAACCTTATCTGCAGTAGAGATAAGTTTTTCTATCCTACAGAAGACCTTTTCAGGAAACCAGAAAGGGGGCAGAAAGATTTGGTTCTGGAAATCACAAGGGTTTTCTCAGGATGTCTATGGAGATAGATCCCCCATGGCAGAGGGGGGAACTCTAATGGTAGATGTCACCCACATGGCAGAGGTAGCCTGCAAAACCAAGTTTTCAGAGGTCCCTTTTTTGAGAAGCCTTTCCAGTACCCCTAAACAATTGCCCAACTGCTGAACTCTGGAGGCAGTCGGGGGCACTTATCTCTGCATCTGGAAGCCTGAATGTCCATTGTCAAAGATGTCTGGGTGCAGAGAGTAATTACCAGAAGTTATCACATCCCCCCAATTCATCCCAAAAAATGCCAGACATACCCACCCCATCAGAGGAAGGAAGCAGTCTCAGAGCTAGAAAAGCTGCTAAGAAGAATAATCATCCAAGAGATCCCACCAGTCTAGCCAGCATTTGGAACTTATTCAAGATTTACTTGGTGGCAAAGAGGATGGGGTACCTAAGCCACTTGAACTAATTTATCAAATACTCAAAGTTCCGAATGGTCGTGGTTCAATCTATTCACCTTCTTTTGAGCAAGGACTATTGTAGCTCACCTGAGATTACTGGGATTCGGAGTGTTTCCATACCTCAATGAGGCGCTCTTCACGGCTCCCACCAGACATCTACTGACATGTGCCAGGGACAGCCCATTCCATTTATACTGTATCTTCACCTGGGCATCACAGTCAACTACAGTAAATCTCATCTCCTTCCCACTCAGACCATGGAGTTCATAGTGATTCATCTGGATATAGTTAATCAAGTGGCTTGGCTCCTTCAATCCAAATTGTCCAAATTACAGCATCAGGTGACAAATATACTCAACTCAGTCACCACCAGCTAGGCTGGTCCTTCATCTTCTTGGTTCAGTGGTGGCCTCCATAACCTTTCTGCCTTTAACAAAATGCTACATGAGAGTACTGCAATGGTCTATGAATCAGCATCCTATGATATCTCTCATATAAATCACAAAGATCTGCAAGCGGCATGTGTCCAAGTGGATTCACACACCAGATGTTTTTCAGGGCAGCACCTTTGTTCTTTTGTTGCCAAGGCCACGGTGACCATGGATGCTTGCCAGTTGCGGGGGGGGGGGCATTAATTGGGTTAGACAGTCCAAGGTATGTGGTCCCCCTTTAGAGGCCAACCTTCACATCAGTGTCCTAGACCTGAGGGCAGTTCTCCTAGCATTGTAGGCTTTTCAAGAAACCCTTCCTCAATGGAAAATTGCCATACAGACAGACAATATGTCAATGGTATGGTACATCAATAAAAATGGAGGAACCCGCTGTCACCCCCTTGAATGCAATGAGTGAGCTCTTCTAACTGCTTTCTTTTGGCAACACACATTCTGGGAAGTCCAATGATCTGATGTTGTCATTTTCATTCATTTCTCAACTGTTGGGTCTCAGATCTGGCACTGGATCCAACTTGGCCCCTTTTACCAGACTTGTGCATCCAACTCTCAAGCTCCTCCCTTAACCCATAATGCCACACTCTCTTGGTTTACCCCAGATCTCATTTGCTGCCACATCATTCGGATGAGGACTTCTGCTCTCCAGCAATTGGAGGATAATAGATTGCTTTATATTCTTTTTTTGTTGAAAGTCTCCTATAGTTAGTTGATTTCTCCTTCTTCCTTTACTCTATCTTAGTATTTACCTGTACTTTTTATCTCTTCTCTTTATATATTTTGTCACCTTTTCCTTTCTTGTCCTAGTCCTTCATACCTATTTAGGTTATTCTTTCATATCTTTGTTTTTCTTTTTTTTCTCTCTCTCTCCTTTACTTACCCATTGTTGGGGTATTTTTTTCCATCTGGTGCTATAGCTACCAAAAAAACTATATATGTCTACTAGAAGTTTTCTGTTCTTCTTCAGTACAAGTGGTTAAATTCTGCTATGGCTGACAAACCCATGGGTTTTAAAATATGCACCTCCTGTGGGCATAAAATCCCTAACTTGGAAGCCCAAAAGGAGTGTGTATATTGTTTGTTAGCTGCTCATTTGGACATGGACTACTCTGTTTGTTTGGGGTTCAATTCCTGAGGCTTAAGTGACAGGAGAAATAAGCTTGTTTTAAAAGGTTTGTTCTCTTCTTGTGCTGTAAATGTCTTGGCTGGGGCTCAAACCCCTTATGGTAAAACAGACAAGGAAAAATCTGATTCAGTTTTTCTTCTTAGGAAAAGCAGTCCAGGAAACAGACCCATGATTGTTCTCCACGTTCAGCTTTGACCTCTGACCCTCCTGCTAATATATCAAAATGTTCACATCCAACATCTTCTTCGGATCCGATTACATCTAAACCCAAGTGACTGTGAATCCGATCCCTGCTTTTCACACCAGAGCTGATTTCTCCTCAGCTCTGTTCACCCTTTTTGTAGGGGACTCCATCTTCTAGGTCACCATTTACTACACCTTCCCTTAGATCTTCCAGAGCAGAGCTCATTCACACACCCTCCTAGTAGAGAGGGTGTTGGACAGGTTTGGCAAGTGCACTTATGCCTCCCTGTTCCAGCCTTTAGCTATTCCTTATACAGAACTCCCAACTCTCATGATAAAGGACAAATTATTATTCCAGGGATAAAAATTCAAAGTGGGATATTCCATGGTGTCTCTGTCACTCTTTTGTCTTGCCCTTAACTATTTAAGCTGTCTACTTAACATATAAGGTCATGGTTACATTTTGGCTCACAGAAAACAACAGTGTAAAGACTTTTCATCTTCTTTTTGTGGGTGATTTCAAACTATATAGTTTGTCAGATGAGGAACTGAAAGCACAACTAGAACTGGTCAAAACTTTCTCAGTTGATATAAGAATGTCATATGGTCTTGATAAATGTGCAAATGCAACCTTTAAAGCAGGAAAGCTGCAGCACCAAGAAAATATCAAACTGGGACAGGAATGTGATACAAAAAACTTGAGCAGGAGGGCAGGGAGTGTATAAATATTTGCAAATTGATAAAGGATCAACAATAAAACATGAACCAATGCGAATAAAACTTGGTAAGGAATATTTTAGAAGACTAAAATTTATATTGAAAACAGCATTGACATCAATGAATAAAGTCTAGGCTATAACCAATTTGCTCTTCCTGCCCTAATTTACCATTTTGAGTAATTGCCCCCAAAAGGAATTGGATCAGTTGGACAGGAAAACAAAACAAAAAAATCCTCATGCTTATCAAATGATTTATAAAAATTAGTGCATACCAAGATTATATATTCTCTGAATGAATTAGGTATGGGCCTCCTTGAAATTGATTACATGTATAGATCTGCAATCGTAAGGGTACATACATATATGGTGACCACAAGATCCAAACATAGTAAACATTTTAAAACATGAGGAGAACAAGTCTAAGATGACTTCCCTGCTTAGTTTAGCAGAAGTATATCGGTTTTACACAGGAACTGGTATCAAACCAGAAGTAGATAACAGGCAGCAACTGAATATGCCAAATAAAAAAGTAAGAATATAAAGTGAAGGATCAGATGAAAAGGCAAGAAATGTAGAAAATGCATAAATATAGTTCCAAGTACAGGAAACTCTTGAATCCTCATGTCGATCAGGACTGAATGCAGGAATTGTTAAGGAGAGGTGAATTTAAGCCAAAAGATGAAAGGTTAATATTGGCGGCCCAGGATAGTGGACTACGTAAACCTTGTTTTACAAAGTCTGTTGAACATGTGGGAGAAACAGACAAATGCAGGTTTTGTAAAACAAAATTGGAAACTGTCGCACATCTTGTTGTTGGGTATAATACACTAATGGAAGAAGGACTGTATACTGAAAGGCGTAATTATGTGGCAAGACTGTTGCACTGAAGATTGTGCAAACATTATAATAGTGATGTAGCTAAGAAGCATTGGAAACATGAGCCACAAAGCTTTATAGAAAATGTGCAAGTTTATATCACATGGGATCGTCCTTATCAACAGTTCAAAAAATAGATGCGAGAGAACCAGATATAGTAGCCAATGAAAAGAAGGCAAAAGTAGCATTAATCATTGAAACTGCTGCATCCAGTGACTATAGTGTCTTACAGAGAGAAACAAAGTCATAAAATACCAGAATTTTCAGGCAGAAATGAGGGCAATGTGGAAGAAGGATACCGAAACAGTTCCAATAGTAGTAAGAGGAATAGATTTTATAAAAAATAATTTACAGTCGTATTTTGATATCTTACCGATACATGTAACTCCATATGAATTGCAGAAGGAGTCAGTTCTGGGCATATTGCAGGTGTTGCAAAGAGCACTTCTGGATAACATCAAATATTGAAACAATACTAATTTCATGAATTTTAATCATACTTACTCAGGAATGGGGTGCCTTCCCATCACAGTATTAGAAACCCAAAAGACTTGGAGAAATTAAACAGAGAATTTATCAGAAGCAGAATGATGAGGACATTTATCATGGCTCAGATTCAGATGGGGGTTATTCCACCTCTGTCTCCCATTGGACCCATAAGCCTGCCCTCATCCCAACATCACATCACTTCTCCTTTTTCTGATCTGACCAGCGACTTCAGAGCCCTTGGATCTGACATCTTCCAAAAGGTCCTCATCAGATCTGAAAATCACTATTCCTTCGACTCTGACAGTTCTCCTGAGTCATTCATCTCTGAATGCGTTGTAGCAGGAAGACACATGAAGCCAAAGCATTGGCACTAGCTCTGCGGGGGGGTTGGGATCAACTCCAAGGTTGTATTATTTTATTTATTTATTTTACATTTGTTGACCGGGCTAGTCTAACTGGATACATGTCCATTTTCAGTAGAGGCCCGAGGAGAAAAGCTCCACTGTAACAGTCTACGGTAACACACTAAGAAAAAAAATATATACAAGAGGATAACTAAACTACTAAGCAGGAGTTAGCAATTAATTAGCATACAAAACAACAGAACAGCAATTAGTGAATCAAAAACACACAGCAACAACAGCAGTATTTAAATACAGAATTGAAAATTTTTTTTTTTTTTTTTTTTTGTAAGAGCTGTCCTTGCCTCTTAGCACTTCGGCATTAGATAGCTTGGCTCTGGGAGTCTTCAGGGTTACAGAGGTTGGCACCACAGGTTATAGCTGTTATGTGATTGGCAGCTGTTTCTCCTGGGCCCTGTGGCTTTGAGGTTGTGGAGAGAGCCTTCTCATTATTCCAACAAAGGATATTTTTGCCTTCTTCAGATCCTACCCTACCCCCACTAACTCTGAACACTGATCCTGTTATGCCTACTCCACTGGGAGAGCCTCCCTGTTCCAGCCATCAGCCAGTTCTTATACAGGACTCCCAACTTTCTTCTGATACCTCACCAAGCTATCCCATTGATGTGGTCCCTAGGAAGAGAATGGGCAAAAAGAGACACCTAGATTCCCCTCAGGAATCTGTCACCGAAGACACTGACTTCGATGAAGGGGAATGATCCCCTAGATCTCCACCTGATGATGTCTCCCTTGGGGAGATACAAGAACTCCTTAAACATAAGATGATGGTCTTCTGATACCCCTTCCCAGGAGGAGTTGTTTTTTTCTGGAAGATTTTGCGGCTGGCCTGGCTACATCTTGGTGATTCCTGTAGCTGAGGAGTTAATCTACCTTATCTTATGCCATGCATGCAAGGAATCAGATACAGTGGGATCTATTCCTAAGAGACCTGACAAGTTTCTAGTTTGCTCTAAAGATAGGGCCCACTAGACCATGGGAGTTCCTGTAGATGCCATGATGGTGGCGGCAGCCACCATTAGAGAGCTTGGAGAAAAGAGCTCATCTGTACACCCTCCTAATAGAGAATTGAGGGTGTTGGATACATTTGGCAAGCTCATTTATGCCTCAGCAACATTTGCCCTTCCGTCACTGAATTATTTGACACATTTCACTAGGCTACAAAGGGATTTCATCAAGGAACTTTCCAAATCTCTTTTGGGGTCCATGTCTGTGGAGGACAAGAAAAAAGCTTCTTCACAACTGGCCACCCTATAATCTATGTCTAATGCATCCATGAGGTTAATCTGTTATGCGGCTGAGGGTACCTCTTGTGCTGCGGATTCAGGCATAATGGTCAGGGGGCATGCCTGGATGTGCTAGTGTGCCCTTCAAGTCTTCGTTCAGCAATGCTCCTTTTGATGGATCATCTTTGTTTCACCCCAAAGTTAAAGAAACACTCTCCAGAAGTGAGCAAACTGGAAAGACTCTATCTGCCGTTGAGCTTCATCTTTGTAATTCTCAGAAATCTTTCTTCAAGAATCAGCAAGATAGTTGAAAGATGTGGTTCCATAAGTCCCAAGAGTCTTTCCAGGAGTCATGATGAGATAGTTCCTCCAAGGGCAGAGGGAACAACTCTAACAGAAGATGTTGCACTTGTGGCAGAGATGGCCTTCTCTAATAGGGAAAATACAAGTATCCAAAGTGCCAAAGTAAACCAAAACCACAAACAAGGCACTACTGAGGACCACCAACAAGACTGAACCACACAGAACTCTTTATTGTTAGGCAGAGGCTCCAAAACACATTAAGGTTTATTCAAAATTATGTTTTTGTCACAAAAAATGACTTCGTCAGATAAAAAACAAACACAAATGAAACATCGTAAATACCCACTCAAATTAAGAACTGCCCAATCAAAAACTTTTCAAAGTAATTAGTTAAATAAACATGAGTTTAAAAATCATTTAGTTAAAGTGTCCCTTATACATCTATAAATATAAATTCTTCTATTCACTGATTGATATAAAAAAAAAAAATATATATATATATATATATATATATATATATATATATATATATTGTTTGTCTTTCGGCTTTTCCCAGTTAGGGGTCACCACAGCAGAACTCCGGTCCGCTAATGATTGGCAGTTGTTTTCTTTTTATGGTGTCGAGTTGCCAGCCCGACGCCCAACCTTCAATGAAGGTACGCCCATTCAACACGTCTTTCAAACACCCACTCGACTGCAAGGAGGACATGCAGACTCCACACAGAAGGCACTCCCAACCCAAGCCGACAATCAAACAGGAGAACCTCTTGCTGTGAGGCAACAACACCACCGCTGCACCACCGCAGAATATAATGCACATTTGTAACAGTATTAATGAATTAAAAAACATAAAATATATGTAAGTAAATTTCAATAAATGGCAGAAATGATGTTACATCTCCACCTACTGGTTAAAGGGGGAATCACAATTTGGCTGCTCTGATTTTTAGTACTGGAGCTGTAGAAACAGTTTCATTCATAGCTGGCCATATGTTAGCTTCCAGTACTAACTCCCAAAGCAATTCCCTGTACTCAATATTAAATTCCCAAGGTCCCCCTCTCATATCTCTTGCCACCACTTCTAAAATAAAAAAAAAGGAAAATGATGCTTTGTTACAATTAATACTATGTCTATATAAAGTATTGCTGTTATTTTGATGCCTAATTTCATATAAATGTTCATAGATTCTTCTTCGTAGCTTCCTTTCTGTTTTTCCTATGTAGAATCCAGTACACCCTTTACATAGTACTAAATAAACAACACCACTGGTCTCACATGTAGAATATTCCTTACTATCTAAAGACCTGTTTCTTGCCGGTAAATCTACCCTATCACCATTATATATGTATAGGCATTGAGAGCTGTGTCCACACTTGTATGTACCCTTCTTATTATGTCCATAGGGATAGATTACCCCCGTTTTCTTTTCTTTTCTATAATATTTTTGATGTTAAATCCCTTTCTAAAGACACATTTTAAAGGGGTATCAAAGATATCTAAATCAGATATGGCAGCAAACCTATGCCATTCCCTTTCAACAGCATTCAAAATAACCCCCAAATCACCACTATAATTAGTCACGAAGGCACGTTCAAAAATTGCATTGTTCTTGTCGGTATTGTTAGACATAACTGTATTAATATTGCCATCTCCTAATATAGGTGTAAACCTGTCCTTTCTTCCTGAGGTAACTTTTGCTCTAATTTCCTTTACCAGGTCAAATAGGTAACCTCTTTCTATGAACATCTGTTCCAATAATTCACATTCTGTTTGGAAATCTTCCTCTTCAGAGGACATCCTGCTTCCTCTCACGAATTGTCCATTTACCAAACTTCTTTTTTGGCTGAGAGGATGTGAACTGGTAAAAAACAAAAAGGAGTTAGAGTAAGTCACTTTTCTAAATATAATAGATTTAAATTCCCATTACTTTTGTGTATAGTGATATCCAAATAATTCACACAATGATGCTAAATATTGTAAGTAAATTTCAAAAAATTTGTGGTACCAGAAATATAATTATAAAATTCCAAGAATTTTTCTTCAGAATCTTTCCATAATAAACAAATATCATCCAGGTACTGTTTATATAATTTCCAGAATTCTGTGTATCTGGAATTAAAAATGTATTTGCTTTCCCACACAGATAAAATAATGTTAGCATAGGTGGGTGTACATTGTGGACCCATAGCCACCCCTTGAGTTTGTTGGAGAAATTCCCCTTCGAAATGAATAAAGTTGTTTTTAAGAACCAAATCAATAAGGGTTAAGCATGCCTGAAAATTATTACCAGATAAAGCCACTGAATCAACTATGGGTTCCTCTAACCAAAGTAAACCAGTTTCATGAGGGATGGAGGAAAAAAGGTCCACTATATCAATGGTAATAAATATCAGACCTTCATCATATAAATCAGGTTTTATCTGCTTCAATAGGTCCCAGGAATCCTTTAAACTGTCCACTCAACCCATAGATATAGGTTTTAATTTCACATGTAAAAACCTAGCTAGGGGTGCAGTAACTGAACCTTCAGTTGCTACAAGTCTCAAAGGTGGATCAGCTGTATATTTATGTATTTTGGGGATTCCTAATATTGTGGGGATTCTAGGCCTTTAGTTGTGTAAGAATTTAAACAAGTTCAAGTCTATAGGACCTTCTAGCAATACGTCATTAAGCACTAAAAAAATTATTTGTAAGCTATATTTACTTAATTTAACAAAACTCTGATGTATTTCTACCAGCCTCAAGAATATCCATTTCTTTAGATTCATATGTGAATGTATCCATGAAGACATTACCCCCACCTTTGTCTTGTTTATTTTATTTCTCTAACAGGCTGTGTCAGCGCTCCTGAAGGATTGCCCAATTGCTGCAGCCTGGAGGCATCGGGGGGGGGGGGGTGCTGATCTCTGCACCTAGAAGCCTGAACATCCATCACAAGACACTT
Organism: Protopterus annectens; assembly: GCF_019279795.1. Taxonomy (NCBI): domain Eukaryota; kingdom Metazoa; phylum Chordata; order Ceratodontiformes; family Protopteridae; genus Protopterus; species Protopterus annectens. Next base: position 166,064,931 of record NC_056737.1, read on the forward strand.
GGGTGCAAAAAATCATATCCAGAGGTTATTGCATACCATTTCCCCAGATTCTCCCAACAAAAATGAAGAATATCCCCAGTGTTCCACCCAATCAGAGGGAAACAGCAACATTATAAATAGAAAAAAATGCTAGAAAAAAAAAAAGAGTCATCCAAAAATTCTCCCCAGGCCAGTAAGGATCCGGAACTTACTCAGAATTCTTGTTAGTGCCAAAGAAAGCAGGGAATTTGAGACCAGTTCTGGATTTCAGCAAACTCAACCAGTACATAAAATATTCAATGTTCCAGATAGTCAGAGTTTAGTCTGTTTTACCTGTTCTACAAAAGGACGATTGAATGTGCTCAACAGATCTTCAAGATGCGTAATGTCATATCAAAATGAACAAATGCTCAGGAAGATATACGTGCTTCTGGCTGGGAGCCAACCATTATCATTTCAGAGCACTGCTTTTAGTCTTACCACAGGCCGCAGAGAGCTCCCCAAATGCATGGCAGTGGTAACGGTTAACTTGAAACTGCTAGGATTCTGAGGGTTTCTATACCCAGATCAGTGGCTCCTAACCACCCTATCCAGGCATTTATTGATTCATGTGAGGAATTACTTTCTCCAGTTATGTCATATTTTGGGCATCACAGTCAACTACCAAATCACAGCTTACTCCTAGACAGAGAGTGGAGTTCATAGGTGCTCATCTAGACACAACCAACCTGATAGCTTCATTTCCTCTAACAAAAGTTTGTAGTCAAAGGTCTCAGGTCATGAAGGTGATTTCTCTTTCCCATCAAAAGCATAGCTAGTTTTCCGAGCATTAGGATCAATGGCAGCAGCAATAACTCTGGTCCTGTTAGCCAGGTATCATGTGCGGGTCCTTCAATGGACTCTCGGTACAATGGTTTATACTTCTACATCCTATGAGCCACACAGTCAAGCTTTCTAAAGTTTGCAAGAAGTACATTCTTTGGTGGATGCATTCAAAAGATGTATCTCAAGGTTGTCCCTTTGCTCTCCATCAACAAGTAGCCACAGTCACCATGGACATCTCCCAAATTGGGAAGGGCATACATTTCTTGGGAAGGACAGTCCAAGGTGTATGGCTTCTGGAAGAGGCCAGTCTGCAAATCAGTGTCCTGGATGAGATCTGTCCTACTAGCATTGCAGGCCTTTCAAGATGTGTTTCCTTCAGGGATGATTACGGTACATATGGGCAACATGTCAGTAGTCTGGTATACAAACAAGCAGGGGGAACCAGATCTTAGCCCTTACGTCAAGATGCTGTGAGAGTGGGGCAGTGGAAATCTCTTCTGGTCATTTGTCATTTTTTTATGTCATTGCACATATCGGGGAAAGCCAGCATGCTCACAGACAGACTAAGCAGGTTCATTTTAATGCCTCACAGATGGTCTCTCAATCAAACAGTGGTGGAAGAGATTTTTTGTTGATGGGGGTCAACCTTGTTTTTGCTTCTCCCCTTAACAATAAGTGCATCAGATTATTTACCCTGATCCCCCACAGGGGAGTCACTGAGAAATGCTCTAGTCCATGATTATCCCCATTACCATTAATCCCCAAACTGCTACAGAAAGCACTTTGGTTGAAGAGTACAGTCATCCTCATTGCACCCTTTTGGCTTCAACAAGTCTGGTTTCCCATCCTCTGGCTTCATTTTATTTATCTTCCTTGAATACTGGATCCACATCTCACCCAACAGAAATACAACATCCAGATATCAATAGCCTGAAGTTAATCACATGGTTTCTCCAGTTGCACTGATGGCTAGACAGTCAAGGCTTTCTTCCCCAGTTTGACTGATTCTTTTATCCTGTCAGACTTCTACACCTCTCATATCAAAGATTTTACAGAAAGCTTGTCAATGGAAGAGTAAGGTGATTCTCATTGCCCGATTCTGGCCTCTCCAAGTGTGGTTCCCATTCCTTTGGCCTCATCTGATATACCCTCTTTTGGTTCTCGATCCCTCTTCAGATCTTCTGTCTCTCCCTTGGCTAGATAGTCCAGGCTTTTCTCCCTGGTATTGCATATCCTTACACCTTCTCAAATAGACTCTACTAGGAGGATATTAAAGAACAAATGGAAATGATTCTCTGGACCAGTGAGAAACACCTAGACCCTCTTTTAGTGCCCATTCCTGCGAGTTTAGAATTTCTGGCCTCCATTTTCCATAATGGAGCAAGTTACTCTTACATTCAGGGTTCAGTTGGCTATAAGCTCCAGTTTTCATTTAGGTCACAATCATTTGCCCTTGGCTGCCCTTAGGTTATGCTGAGCCTTTTTTAAAGATACATTTTTACTCTTGTCACTTATCAAGGACCCCACCCCTTTTTGTTACTTGTCAACTTTTCTCCAAGCCTTAACTCCATTTCCATTTGAACCTGCAGCAAAAGCTGATTTAAAATGTTTGTCCTGGAAAACCATTTTTTTAGTTGCTATTACATCTGATAGATGAGTATTACAACTTCAGGCTTTGTCTTGCCAGCCAACTTATGTCATTTTTCATAAAGACAGGGTTTCTCTTCGCATCAACCCATTATTTCTTCCAAAAGTAGTTTCTGAATTTGCCCTTAATCATTCCATTAATTTACCAGTTTTCTTCACAAAGTTTTCAATAAAGGGAAATATATGCTTCATTTGTGGGATGTACACAGATAACTGAGGATGTTAAGTTGTCGATCTCGCCTTCATTCTTGCTGGATGGGTTCGGAGCCGATCCTCGGCTCCGACTCGGCCACTCTAAAAGCTCGAGAGCTAGTTCCACCGGCTCGAGGCTCCCCTATATCCCACAATGCTAGGCGGTAACTCCTCAGATCTCGTTTGCCGCTACAGCGATCGAGGTGTGTTCCTACCGGCTCAGAATTTTTCCCTCGGGCCCTAGGCCCAGTCCCTCCCTTCCTAGTGAGTGACTGTGTTTTGTAGGGAGTTTTATTTCTAGTTACTATAATTTATTTTAAATTAGTTTTAAATTACTCCTAAGTGTAATCGGTGTGTGTGTGTGCTTGTGTGATTACTCTTTTCCCTTAGATATGTCTAAGGAATCAAAGGTCTCAGGCTTTAAGAAGTGTGACTCGTGCTGTCAGAAGATGTCTCTGACAGACAGTCACACTTCTTGTGTGTACTGCCTGGGACCTTTGCACCTGCAGGACTCATGTGCTGTTTGCCATGGCTTCAGCCCTAGAGTCCTGCAGGAGCGAAAAAATAAACTTATTTTAAGGGGCTTACTTAAGCCTGAGGGTCCCTCGACTCAGTCATCGGGGAAACCCTCTAAGTCTTCCAGACCTTCGGCTCCAGCATCTGAGCTGTCTTCTGGAGGCCCTAAAGCTATTCGAACATCGGCTCCGGCCGGAGCCGATGAATCTCAAATACAAGCCCCTACGGTGTCCTCGGCTCCAGCCGGAGCCAAGGAAGACATTACTCTGTCGGCTCCGATTATTTTATCGGAACCGACATCTAGAAAAAGGTCCCGATCTCCATCTATTGGCTCCGTTCATTCGGCTCCAGCATCACCCTTGCTGTCTGAACGGAACCATAGATCCCACTCTTCTAGGTCTTCCAGGTTATCGGACCATGACCTTCAGAGAGTAGTGAGTCGACTTCTTAAGTCCGAGGCATTAGCCCAGATGCTTCAAAGTCCGACTCAACAGTCGAGACCTACTCCTATCACTCAAATTCCTCCTCTGACTCTTTTGAGTTCGGAGCTGGGGCGGCTTGGACCCGAGAATGTGGTAGCGTCGGAACTGATACCTTTGTCTTCGGTTCCGTCATCAGCTCCGATGTCTTCCTTGGAAGAATCTCGGCGCCGGACTTCCCTCGTCGGCTCCGGGGGGGCGAGTGGCATCGGACCCTTGTCCGACCCCGCTCTCCCTCTCGGTGCTTCAGCGCTGGTGAGTTCGGCTCCGACATCGGCCTCGGAGCCATCACTGTCGGTGCCGGGGGAGGTTTCCAGTTTTTCAGAACGGAGACCTCCGGCTCTGCCTGACAGGGGTGCCTTCGAGGTCATGAGGAGCGTGTTGGAACCAGGTTCAACTCCACAGTCGGTTCTTTCTGCCCTTCCCCTATGGTGCCTCCGGTGATTTCTACTCACTCTCTCATCCCGACCGTGGAGAGCCAGCTCCTCAAGTTTCCCCTGTGGGGATCTCCTCCTCTTCCGAGGCCTCTCCTGACCCTGTAGGAGAGCCCCCTAGGAAGAGGCAGTGCAAGAGGAAGCACATTGACTCCCCTGAGTCTGTCACCTCTGACACTGATTTAGAGGATTCTGAAGGTTCCCCTAGTTCCCCCTCTGAAGATGTCTCCTTTGTAGACATCCTTGAAATCGTAAAACAGAGGGGGAATTGGCCATCCCTCAACCCTTCAGTGGATGAGTCAGTGTATCTTGAGGCGTTTGGCTCTCGCCCTTCCACCTCCTGGGTGTCCCCTCCCTTTGACCTCCTTATGCAAGTGGTGGCAAAGAAGGCTTGGGCGGCTCCTGACTCAGTGGAACCCACCCCCAGGAGACCATCAAAGTTCATCACGGCCCCCAAGGATAAAGAATTTCTGACCAAAGGCATCTCTGTTGATGCTATGGTGGTGGCTGCGGCTACCAAGAAGGAGTTAGCTGATCCTTCGGTGCCTGTTCATCCTCCTAACAAGGAGTCTAGGTCGATGAACAGGTACGGGAAGCGGATGTTCTCATCAGCGACCTTTACTATGAGATCGCTGAATTACCTGTGTCATTTTACTCGTCTTCAGAGGGATTTACTCAAAGAAGCGAGTGAAATGTTGATGGACCCAACAGCTGCGGGTTTTCAGGATAGGATGAACTCTCAGCTGGCTACCCTTAATTCTATAACCAACTCTTCCATGCGCCTCCTTTCATATGCGGCGGATGGAGCAAGTAGAGCGGCAGGTACAGGTGTAGCCTTGCGTAGGCATGCCTGGATGCAGCTTTGTAACTTTGTGGACCCTTTTAAGGCATCCTTCACTAATTCCCCCTTTGATGGATCATCCCTTTTTGGTCCTCAAGTGAAGGGAACCCTAACTAGGTGTGAGACTGATGACAAGACTCTTTCTGCTGTCGGAGTCCGTTTTTCTACTCCTTCTAGACCTTACCCCAAAGGTCAGAAGGGGGGAAAGATGTGGTTCCGCAAACAATCTCAAGGAGACTTGCCTGACGCACAGAGTCGTTTCCCCTCTAGAGGCAGAGGGGGGAACAACAATGGTAGATGCCGTCTCAGGGGCAGAGGGGGCCCGCAGAATCAGGGCAGTCGAGAATCCCTTTCCGACAAGCCCTTTCAGCATCCCTGAGGTGTTGCCCGACTGCCCACCTTCGGAGGCAGTCGGGGGAAGGTTGTCACTGTACCCAAAAGCCTGGCTATCCCTAACTCAAGACAAGTGGGTACAGTCTATCATTTCCAAAGGCTACAGAATCCCTTTCCTTTTAATTCCAAAGCAGTCCAATAAATCCCTGCCAGACATTCCACCCAGTCAAAGGGAGCAAGCAGCATTAGAAATTTCAAAGCTGCTCGCAAAAAGAGCCATTCAACCAGTTCCAGCAGACCAAGTAGGATCCGGAATCTACTCCAAATTCTTTTTGGTTCCAAAGAAAACAGGGGACTGGAGACCCATTTTGGATCTCAGCAACTTGAACAAGTTTGTCAAAGAAAACAAAGTTCCGGATGGTGACGCTGCAGTCCATTCTTCCCCTTTTGGGGCGGGACAACTGGATGTGCTCGATAGATCTCCAGGATGCGTACTATCACATCAAGATGAGTCGACGCTCCAGGAGATTTCTCCGCTTCAGGCTGGGAACCAGTCATTTTCAATTCAGAGCCCTGCCCTTTGGTCTCACTACAGCCCCCCCGAGTGTTTACCAAATGCATGGCAGTGGTAGCCTCTCATCTGAGATGACAAGGATTCCAGGTGTTTCCTTATTTAGACGACTGGCTCCTTACAGCCCCCACCAAGCATCTTTTACTTCTCGCCAGAGACTACACTTTTCACACATGTCAGGCACTAGGCATATCAATAAACTACGAAAAGTCTGTCTTGTAGCCTTGTCATGTTATTACCTTCATAGGCGCAAATCTAGACACAGTCAAGATGTCAGCCAGACTCACAGAGCAGAGGATAGCAGACATACACAAACAGGTTTTTCTTGTCTTGCAGAGCAACAAAGTCAAAGCCAGACTGATCCTGAAAGTCTTAGGGATTATGGCGTCGACCATCCCTCTACTACCATTAGCTCGCTTCCATATGAGAATTTTACAATGGATGCTCTTCACACAATGGTCTTACCAAAGTCTCCCAATGTCCCATCCTATTCGGATAACTCAGTCGTGCAAGAATCATCTCTATTGGTGGATCACATCTCCTCAGCTCCTCCTAGGGAGACCTTTCGTCCCTCCCCCTCCGGTTGCTACAGTGACAACGGACGCCTCCCTGATCGGGTGGGGGGGGGCATTTCCAGGGCAGGACAGTCCAGGGCATGTGGCAACCGTTTGAGTGCCACTTGCACATAAACGTCCTAGAGATGAGAGAGAAGTGCTTCTAGCGTTGCAAGCCCTACAAGACTCTCTTCCCAAGGGAACTATAGCAATTCAAACAGACAACATGTCTGTAGTGTGGTACATCAACAAACAAGGCGGAACCAGATCTTACCCCCTATGTCGAGAGGCACTCAGACTGTGGCAATGGGTGATTTCTTCTCAGCGATTTCTGTTAGCAATGCACATCCCCGGGAAGTCCAATGTGGTTGCAGACAAATTGAGCAGAGCTATTCTCATGCCTCACGAGTGGTCTCTGAACAATTTAGTGTTGGAGAAAGTTTTTCAAAAGTGGGGCAGGCCTTGCTGCGACCTTTTCGCTACTCCCCAAAACAGCAAGTGCGACGATTTTTTCACCCTCTTTCCCCAACCAGGCCACCCCAGCAGAGGCGGCTCTAGTGCACGTTTGGCCCGGGGACTTCTGTATGCCTTTCCTCCCTTCCCACTGATATCCCAGCTGATACAGAGAGCCATCGCTCAGGAAGCTTCCATGATCCTCATTGCCCCTTACTGGCCTCGACAGGTTTGGTTCCCTTTTCTCCACCGTTATCTGTTGGAACAACCTTGGCATCTGGACCCAGTTCCAGACCTCTTGACCCATTAGTCGGGTCAGTTGTACCACTCCCTCCCCTCTCTGAACCTCACAGCGTGGTTCCTCCAATTCCGACTTTAGCCAGGCTTCCTTTGATATCTCACTCAGTTAGAGATATCTTGATAGCTTCTCATAAATCTTCCACTCGGAAGATTTATCTTAGCAAGTGGAAACGTTTTTCCTATTGGGCGCAGTCAAAGAATATAGATCCTTTCACTGCTTCTATTCAAACAGTTCTAGACTTTCTAGCCAAACTTTTCCACTCAGGTTCGTCCCCATCTACCATTAGAGTTTAATTGGCAGCAATATCGAACTTTCATGTTGGAGTCTCAGAGTCCTCCATTATGTCTCACAAACTCTGCAAGGCTTTTTTAAAGGGAGTTTTTCTCCTCAAACCACCCATCAGAGATCCTCCTCCTCAATGGGATCTCAACTTGGTTCTGACATCCTTAATTCTTCCCCGTTTGAACCTGCGGCTTCATGTTCTATAAAGTTACTTTCTTGGAAGACACTCTTTTTAGTAGCTATCACCTCAGCTAGAAGAGTCTCCGAACTCCATGCTCTGTGTTGTCGACCCCCTTATCTGGTATTTCATAAAGACAGGGTGTCCTTGCATACTAACCCGTCTTTTTTGCCCAAAGTAGCTTCATTGGCAAATTTGAATCAAACCATTGAGCTTCCTGTTTTCTTCCCAAATTATTCTAATAGGTCAGAACAAAAGTTACACTGTTTAGATATTCATCGCCAACTTAGGTACTATTTAGACAGGACCAAACAATTCAGGAAATCTGACCAACTGTTTGTTTCTTATACAGAAGGTAGAATGGGCCTTCCAGTTTCTAAAGTCTCTCTCTCTAGATGGATTTCTTCGTTGATTACCCTAGTGTATGAGATAAGACATCAACGGTTGCCATCCAAACCCAGGGCTCATTCAACTAGAGCTTTAGCCACTTCTATAGCTTTCCAAGATAGGCTGCCTATTGATTCGATTTGTTCTGCAGCTACTTGGGCTTCTCCCCATACCTTCATTTCTCATTATAAGTTGGACTTGGCCTCTAGAGACCGAGCCAACTTTGGTTCCACTGTACTCAAGAGTCTGTTCCTATAGGCCACCCGGGACAAGGTGCTAGGGACGCGGTCCCATCCAGCAAGAATGAAGGCGAGATTGACAACTTAACATTTAGAAGTTATGTACCTACCATAATGTTCCATGTTAGTTGTCTTCTTCTCGCCTTCTTTCTTGCGTCCCACCCTCCTTCCCCCTAGCCAGGACAGACCTAGAGGAGTTTTCTTGGTTCCTTATGGAATTTTATTGCTGGCCTTAGCTTTCAAACGAGATCTGAGGAGTTACCGCCTAGCATTGTGGGATATAGGGGAGCCTCGAGCCGGTGGAACTAGCTCTTGAGCTTTTAGAGTGGCAGAGTCGGAGCCGAGGATCGGCTCTGAACCCATCCAGCAAGAAAGAAGGCGAGAAGAAGACAACTGACATGGAACGTTATGGTAGGTACATAACTTCTAATTCTATCCCCATCAAACAAAATCTTTCAGGAAATCAGACCAGTTATTTATTGTCTTCTTAAAAACTAAATTCTGACAATCTGTCTCAAAATTTACATTAGCATGTTGGCCCAATGAATGTATTTTATATGTTTATAAACAGAAAGGTTTTACTTTACCAAGACCGCTATGTGCTTGACTTCAAAGATGGCTGCAAATTGAGTAACAGCTTATTTCCAGCTCTCCCAGTGTGAAAACAGAAACTCAGCAGAGAAGGGCAGTGGACTTTTGTGTTTTTTTGGTAAATTTCAACAACTGGCTAGTAATTGAACTGCCTGGATGCCAGGAAAAAAAGAACTACAGAGGACCTGAAAAAAAATAATCAGCTACAAAAGGTGAGGAAAAAACACTGATAGGGAAAGGTATTGCAGCTGTTCAGCAAAAAACAGTGCAAGCTCCAGACATCACTTCCACAACTGCACACAGACACGGTTAAAATAAATGAAACACTAATGGAGTATATTAACTCAAACAGCAAAAGGCTGGAAAAATGGAAGAAGTTTTAAACAGTTATTCAGATGAGATAATAAAACTGTAAAAATCAGAGGACGAAATTAAGAAAAGGCTGGCTGAATATGAGACTGCTTAAGAAGAGACGTTTCAAAAATAATAGAATAGAGGACAGAGCACGTAGGAAAAACCTGAGATTTTCAGCTGTACCAGAGAAGCTGGAAGGTACAGACTCTGTTAATTTCATGAAAACACAAATAAGCAACTGGACTGGTGTTCCACAGCAGGAGTTGTTAATTGAAAGGGCACATCATGTTTATGCTTTAAACCTGGCTATGAGAAAGCGACCTAGACCTTTAATAGTAAAAATGCAGTCCTACAAGCAGAAGGGGTTGATTCTGACAAAACTGTGGCAAAAGAGCAAAGTACTAAAAGTGGGAGACAGCAGAGTGTTTGTGGAGAATGATTACTCAATGTACACCAGGCAGATGAAGAGTACCTTTATTCCACTCTTCAGGGGGTGTAGAGAAGCAGGCATGAGATTTAAACTGCTGTACCCAGCTATCTTCAAAATATTCTTCCCCTGGAGGGACAGAATCATTTTTGATGAAATACATTCTAAGGAGGAAATACAAAAGTTTGTCCATCAAAAAGTGAGCTGTGAAACAGAAGGAGATTCTGCTTCTTGTTCTTCTGGTAATAAAGACCACAGAGAGACTGTGCCAGTGAAACCTTTTCCAATGTTTCAACTGAAGTGCTGGAGGGAAGGAAGGGAGCACAAGAGGTGACTAGAAGAATCGAGAGTATGTTGGAAATGAAGCAGAGACAGGATTTGGGAGCTGTAGATGAACAGGCATAAAACCAGGAACTTGGAAATTGACAAATATGGGATTTCAAAGAAATAATTATATTTGTGAAATATGACAGAACAAGAAAATCTGGAGATATTGGACTTTTTGGGATTTTGTTGGACTTATGGGGGACAGTATATGCCCTACTTCATGTCATTAATTTTCTGAAGGATACTTGGGGGAGGGAAAGAGGAGAAAGAAAGTTAACTGTAAGTAAAACAATTGTTTTTCTTAGTAGTACTGTTTTATGGTGCATGGTTTTCTTTGCATGCTATAAAGTAAAGATTTCTCAGTTATTTTTAAGTGTAATGGGAATACTGTTGTGAACAGGTGCTCCTGTTTTTTTTCCCTTTTTTCTTTCTTCTTTCTTTCTCCTTGTTCAGTTTTAAGAAGTGTAGACATTGCAGTGTAAAAAAGAGGAAACGTCTGATTAAAAGAGCATGACAAAATAAAAAATGAATGTGCTTTTTCTCATTCTTTCCTGAGGGAATGACTGTATTAAGACCCTTAGCTTGACTTAGTAAAAAGAGAAAGTAAGTAAAGGAAAAGCAATATTGAATATTATAAAGCTTTTTTCTAACAAATAAATATATGCTTAGTAGCAGTTCTGTATCTGGTCTTCTTGTCTCCTTGGAGACAGTCTGACATTCTTTCCTGAGGGAATGACTGTATTAAGACCCTTAGCTTGACCTAGTAAAAAGAGAAAGTAAGTAAAGGAAAAGCAATACTGAATATTATAAAGCTTTTTTCTAACAAATAAATATATGCTTAGTAGCAGTTCTTTATCTGGTCTTCTTGTCTCCTTGGAGACAGTCTGATAAATAGAAATTGGCTAGGAGATAATGTTCTCTGAAAGCATTCAGGTATTTTCCCAGCTGAGAGAGGTATAAAGGTAAGATAAAACTAGACAACAGGCTGAAATGAATATGACAAGAAACAACTGTATAAAAGTTCAACCTGCCAAACAGTGTATGCATGTAACTCAAAAGCTGGAACTAGACATTTAACAAAACAACTGATCTGATGTTGTCATTTTTCATGAATTCCTCAACCTATGACTTCAGATCCAATCCTCTGATCTGACTCGGCCGCTGTTCTACAGCTCATGGAAACCACAAACACTTGAGCTCCTCCCTTACCCATAATGTTATTGTTCCCCTCATTCTCCAGATCTCATTTGCTGATGTCAGGAACAGACATGGTCACTCCAGCTCCGAGCGTAGTTTTATTTCAACAAACGGTAAGTGTTTTTTTCATTGTTATTTTTCTAACTTGTATCCTTCCTTTAACTTTTTCTCCATTTTTATAGTTACTATTGCTGGTATTTTTTCCTTTACCGCTTAGCGGCATTTTCCTGTTCATTTGTGGGTACATTTCTCTACTTTTTTCTTTGATATCTCCATTGCAAAAGTGAAAAAAAAGATGTTTCTTTGTTTCCTTTCTCTTCCTTAATCTTTAGCCTTGTTATTCTTTCTAAAACTGATCATGGCAGATACATTTTCGGTGTGTACATTGCTTTGGACCTGAGCATTTACAGGATGACTGTACTATTTGTAAAGCATTTAATCCAAGAGCCCTTGTGTATCAGAAAAACAAACTGATGCTTAAAGGCCTCAGTGTTTAGAGAATCACTTTCAGGATCTCTCCTTCTAAGTTGGACAAGAAGAAGGCTAATAAGAGATCTTCAGAGCATGCTGGCTCATCTCACTCTTCCTCGGATCCAGTCTTGGAGCCAAGAAAGAAAATTAAAAAGTCTTCAAATCTGTCACACCACAAGTCATTGGATCCTACAACATCTGGCACATGGTCTGTTTCTTTGGATCCAGTGCCGTCAAAGCCAAAATCATTGCCAAGGGCTAGGTATGCCTCATCACTGGATCCATTTCCTTCTCATCTCCCATCCCTCTTCCCTGAAAGGCACCGTTCTCAGTCCATTCCCTCTTCCCACTCATCCAGAAGTCTCACAGAAGTGGATGTGGCTAGAAAGTTGAGGAAGTTTCTTTCGACACAAATTCAGATGGGAATTCTTACAGCCCCTACCCCATTGGGTCTGGGGGCCTTGACTCATATGACTCTACCTATTGCTACTCCTAATCCGGTCCATCCCTTGATTTTGGAGCCCTCAGATCTGAGAATTAGGATGTCTTCTGCTTTGAATCTGAAGATATCCTTATCTCTGGTTCCAAATTCATCTCTGAGCATACTGGCTCTGCGTGTGTCAGAGTTGGAGGGCTCTTAGAGCCAAAATTTCTTGTCAGGTACAAGGGGTTAGAGTCGACTCTGAAGTTGTCTGAGCAGTCTCAGCCTCTTAGAGCCTTGGCATTCGATAACCCGGCTCCAATTATCAGGGGTGCTCTCTTCAGGTCAGAGGGATCTGTTGGGCCAGAAGGTTGCCTTCTCTGCTTTGATGGTTTCTTTCTCCCTGGAGCAGTCAACGTTTGAGGTGGTAGAGAGAATATTCTTGTCTAGAGATCATATGAAACCCCCTCAGATCTTCCTTCTGGTTCTCAGATGTTTTTATGTCGAGAGCCTCAGCATTCCACGCCACAAGGGCAGCTGGCCCAAAATCTCCAGATGACCCCACAGGGCATAGTTATCTCTTCTGATACTTCTCTGGAGCATCCCACTGAAGAGGTCCCTAAGAAGACAAAATGCAAAAGGGGGCATTTGGATGCCCCAAAGGAGTCAGTCATGGAAGGTACAGATTTCGATTAAGGAGAAGGGTTTCCAAGATCACCACCCAACGTTTCCTTTGGAGACATTTTAGAAAGCCTGAAACAACTGGGTTGTTGGTCCTCCCACAACCCTTGTAAAGTGGAATCTGTATTTCTGGAGGCTTTTGGCATCTATCTCCTGGGTAACTCCACCCACTGATGAGCTCATTGACTTGCGCTCTCAACAGGCATGGAAAGAACCAAATTCTGTAATTCCGATCCCCAAGAGACCAGATAGGATCCTGGCACCACCCAAAGAGAGAGAATTCTGGAGCAAAGGAGTACCGGTAGATGCTATGGTCATGGCTGTGAGAGTTCTTCTGTTCATCCTCCTAACAGGGAATCTAGGGTGATGGACAGATGTGGGAAGCAAGTATATGTATGCATCAGCAACCTTTGCACTTGGGTCCCTGAATTACTTGGCACACTTCACCAGATTGCAGAGGGATGTGATCAAGGAGCTCTCAAAATCCCTGTCAGAGCTAGTACTGGTGAGGCAGAGTCTTCTGTTGCTTCACAGTTAGCTACCCTTCAATCCTTCTAAAATTCATCTACAAGGCTCATTTTCCATGCAGCTTTAGGAGCCTCAAGAGTGATGGGTTCAGGCATATCCATTAGGAGACATACCTGGATGCATCTGTGTGATTTTGCAGAACCCTTTAAATCATCCTTTGTGAGTGCTCCCTTTGACAGAAGATCATTGTTTGGCCGGAAAGTTAGGGACACTCTCTCCAGGTGTGAACAAGATAAAAAGACCCTGTCTGCTGTTGGGATATGTTTTTCGACTCCTCAAAGAACCTTTTTCTAGGAATCAGCGAGGAGGTCGAAAGATGTGGTTTAGAAAATCCCAGGGTCCAGTCCAAGATCCACGTGGAGAAAGTTCCCCCTGGGGCAGGGAATTCCAATGGAAGACACTGTCCCAGCGGCAGAGGGGGCTCGCAGAACTAGGAGTCCAGGGATTATTTTTCTGACAGACTCTATCAGTGCTTCTAAATGGAGGTCGGATTGCCCTCCTCTGGAGGCAGTCAGGGGTCATTTATCCCTGCACCAGAGAGCCTGGCTAGATATAACAGAATACTTGGGTGCAGAGGATTATTTCCAGAGGCTATATAATTCCCTTTTCACTACCACCACCGCTGCAGAACAAAATTCACGACATTTCACCCAGTCGGAGGACAACAACAACGTTGGAAATTCAAAAGCTTCTAAACGAGAGTCATCCAAGAGGTCCCCTCAGACTAGAAAGGATCTGGAACTTATTCAAGATTTCTTTTACAGTAGAGAGTCAATTATCCAAACTAATTGGGACCTAGGGTAGTTCGGGTAATCAGACTGTTTGGATAATCAAACACACAACTGAACCAGATAAAAAATTCTCTACCCATCCCCAAAATAGCCTTATAAAAAGCAATTTCTCAGGGCACAGTCTTGTCACCATTACTTTTCTACATTTAAATCAGCAAGCTCCACACTGCTTTTTTGGAACTGCTCTAAATAAAGTAAAGGGTGCTGATTGTAGTCACTTAAAGAGCTGACAGGAATAGGTGACCTGCATTAATATGCACTGTCCATACCACTTACCATGCAGTAATCAACATCACCCTTAATATTTGATTTTAAAATTTAAACATTTTACAGACCAAATTCATTCTGGCAATAACCATCATCACCTTTCATTTTCTTTTAAAAGCATACATATTACTGAGCAAATTCAGTGATAGTTAATATGTTTATGTACCTAGTATACACAGCACACTCACCATTAAAATGAACAGCTTGGACTTCCCCCTGCTTGCATTCTATAGTACAGATTAGTTTGGAGGGGTGTTCTGGTTTCTTCAGCTCCAGTAAAGGAAATGCCATATTTACTTGAGACAAAATAAAGCCAGTGATTGCTTAAGTGTGTTTTCACTTTTAAGCAGTACAATGATGACTTTCATGCACTAGGAACTAACACACTAAGATTGGTTACAAGGAAAATGGACTGGATCAGATGGATTTTTCTTGTGGATCAGCACCTATCTGTAATTCCAGCCATTATTTTCTAAACCTTTCATTGAACACCTTCTTCTTAATTGTAATTTCTTTTTAGTGCCACATTTCTAATTGCTCTTTAGGTAGAACTATAAATGACAAATTATATCTGAATGAACTGCTAATAACAGCATCCAAAATTATTTTCATCATTGCCATGCATCTAAAAGTTCAGATTAATGGACACAGCTACAGATGTAAAATTCCATGAAGTAGAAGCAGCAATGAATCTTAAATTCTGCATGGTAGGAAAGGTACATGTACAGACACAATGACAACTTTTAGGATGGTCTTATTTGGATAACTGACTCCCAGATAATCAATTCTCTACTGTAGTTTCAAAAAAAGACAGGGGACCAGAGACCAATTTTGGATCTCAACGTTCTGAACAGGTCGGTTCAGCATACCAGGTTCTGGATGGTCACAGTTCAGTCAGTTTTGCCTTTCCAAATTCCTGCACAGAGTTGACAGGATCTCCGGAATGTATACTATCACATAAAAATGAACAGATGGTCCAGGAGATACCTGTGCTTTTGGCTGGGAGCCAGTCATTACCAGTTCAGAGCACTGCCCTTTGGTCTCACCACAGCCCTCAGGGTGTTTACCAAATGCATGGCAGTGGTAGCAGCTCACTTCAGAGTGCAGGGATTCCGTGTGTTTCTATACATAGATGACTGGCTCCTTACCACCTTGACCAAGCTTCTACTGATTACAGCTGGAGACTACGTACTCCAGACTTGTTCCGATCTGGGCATCACAATCATCCACAAAAAATCTCACCTTCTACCTTCTCAGTCTCTAGAATTCATAGGAGCCCTTTTCAACACAACTTCAATGACAGCTTCTCTGCCCTTGCTGAGGGTTCAAACCATCCACTTTCAAGTCAGCAGAATAATTCAGAGTTCATCATACCAGTCAGCCAGGTATTGCAGACTTGTTCCAATCTGGGCATCACAACCAACCACCAAAAAATCTCACCTTCTACCTTCTCAGTCTCTAAACTTCATAGGAGCCCTTTTCAACATAACATCAGTGATAGCTTCTCTACCCTTGCTGAGGGTTCAAACCATCCACTTTCAAGTCAGCAGAATAATTCAGAGTTCATCCATACCAGCCCACCAGGCATTGCAGACTCTAGGGTCCATGCTAGTAGCAATAGTTCTGCTCCCTCTAGTGAGGCACCATATGTGAAGTCTGCAATGGACATTGGCAACATAGTGGTCCAATCTAAGTCAACATTTGTCCACCAAGATCAACATAACTCAAGCCTGCAAAAAGTACCTTTGGTGGTGGATTCACTCAGATCAAATGTTACAAGGTCTTCTATTCACCCCCCCCCAGTCAAAGGTCATAGTTACTATAGATGCTTCCCATATTGGGCAGCCATTTCTTGGGAAAGACTGTTCAAGGCATCTAGTCCCCCAAAGAGGCCAATCTGCATATCAGTGTGGTGGAAATGAGAGAAGTACTTTTAGCATTGCATGTATTCCAAGACTCTCCCTTCCAGCACTGCTGCAATCAATACAGACAGCATGTTGGTAGTATGGTACATCAACAAACAGGGAGAATCCAGGTCTTAGCCCTTGTGTCGAGAAGCCCTGAGAGTGTGGTAATGGGCGATAAATTCAAATCGATCTCTGATAACAATGCATATACCACAGAAATCCATTGTGATAGCCGACAAGTTGAGCATTTCCATATTGTTACCGCACGAGTGGTCTTTCAACATGAAAGTGGAGGAAATGAATTTCCGCCAGTGGGGCCAGCCATGCTTCGACCTGTTTGCATCTCCCCTAAACAACAAGTGCAGCAGGATCTTCACCCTGATCCTCCTGCCAGGGGAGTCAGCGAGAGATGCTCTTTTTCATGATTGGCCCCCAGGTCTCATGTATGCATACCCCAACCCCCTTAATCCCCAAAGTCCTACAGAAAGCATTTTGGTTGAAGACCCAATTAATGCTTATTGCCCCTTAATGGCCTCAACAGATCTGGTTTCCCTTCTTTTGGCCTCATTTAGTTTACAAACCTTGGATTCTGGATCCAGTTACAGATCTTCTGTCTCATCCAACAGACATGACTCACCTGGACATCTTGGGCCTGAAGTTAACCACATGGTTTCTCCAATTCCGTTGATAGCCAAGGCTTCTACCAGGAAAATATACAACAGCAAACGGAAAAGATTTGGCCTTAGGGCACACCAACATGACAGACACTTTTTCAGCACCAGTACATAAGATCATTGAATTCCTGACTTTTATTTTCAGTGATGGGCTAGTCCTTCAACAGTTAAGGAACAGCTAGCCTCTATCTCCAATTTCCATGTCGGAATTGATAATTCTACTTTAGCATCGTCACGTCTTTGTAAAGATTTTGTAAAAGTAGCCTTTTATTGAAGCCCCATTCAAGGACCTTACTCCACCTTGGGACCTTACCATAATGTTACAGGCCCTATCTCAGAAAACTTTTGAGCCTTCAGCGGCATGTGAGTTATGATTTCTGACTTGGAAAACAATTTTTCTCATAACATCGGCAAGAAGAGTATCAGCTCTGCAAGTCTTATTTTCTAAGTCTCCTTATTTAATTTTTCATAAGGATAGAATGTCTTTAAGAACCAAGCCTTCCTTCCTTTCTAAGGTGGTGTCAAGATCTAACATTAATCAAGCCATTAATCTCCTTGTGCTCTTCCCAAGTTTCTCTAACAAGGGTGAATACATGTTACATTTATTGGATGTTCATAGGCAGTTTTGTTTCTATCTGTGCAGATCTGAGAAATTTAGAAAATCTGACCAGCTATTTATATAATTTTCAGAAACCAAATTGGGTCAACTGGTCTCGAAAGTAACTTTATCAAGATGGGTGACTGACTGTATTTCTGTCATTTATAACAAGCTAGGTTTGGCTCTTCCAAAACCTTAGGTCCATGGAGATTTTGCCAGGCTTTCTATCCAGAACTTTCATGGATGAAATTTGTGCATCTGCTACTTGGGTTATTTCTCATACCCTTTATTACGCATTACAAATTAGATCTGGTCTGTAGGAGAAGAGCAGCTTTCGGCTCTACAGTACTCAGGAATATCCTTCCTTATAGCCTATCTGGGATTCAGGTAGCTGGGGGCTCTGTCCCATAGGCTGAGGAAGGAGTGAAAATTGACAGCATCAGATAAAGAAGTTATGTACTCACCATAACATTCCATCTGTGTTGTCTGTTTTCATTCTTCCTGAATTCACCTCCTCCAACCCTCTATTATGTTTCTTGTTGACCTCTGGTACAGTAGGAGAGCGCCTCAGGAACCAAGTTCCTTTTTTTTTTCTTTGAGCTCCAGAAAGTGATTTTCCATAGTATGTACAATATAGCAATGTTTTTCACTTTACGGAGCTGCAAATAAGATTTGGAGAAGGAGGCGGACAATAGCATTATGGGTAAGGGAGGAGCTCGAGAGTTTGTGGTTTCCATGAGTTGTAGAGCAGCAGCTGAGTTGGATCCAAGGATCACATCCGAACCCATAGGTTGAGGAAGAATGAAAATGGACAATACAGTTGGAACGTTATGGTGAAAACATAATTTCTTTTTACACATAAAAGATGGGAGTAATAACGTTTTAATACAGTGATCTTTCTGTAATGTCTTTAAATGTCAAGGGCCTCACAGATAAATATGAAAAAGAAAGAATAGTGAACTATATTAAAAACATAGACTGCAAATAGCTATGCTACACGAGACGCAGTTGGAAAGAACTGAACATGTGAATTAGATAAAGAAAGGTTTTCAGGTCTTACCTGAGCCAGAGGAAAAGAGGAGTACTTATATTAATTGCAAGAGGAGCTCTAATAGTGATAGAAGAGGATAAAAAAGGTAATAATATTGGATTTTTAGTACTAAAGAGCTGCTGGGAAGGGAGGAGGATTACACTGGCATGAATTAATATTCCACCTAAAACTACTATAATGGACCTTAAGAAAATTCTTGGAGAAATAATCAGATTTCAGCAAGGAATATTACTTAAAGGTGGGGACTGGAATTTGATTTGCAACAGTTAAGATGTGTCTAGGGGTCCATAAGGGAAAGTATAACAAAGGAGTGTAGACTTTTGACGGAATTTATGAAAATATTTGGCATGGAAGATGTGAATTCAGTACTAAGAGTTCAGAGTAAATTTATATATTATTCTCCAGGATACAAAACTGGGCTAGGCTAGACAGAATTTACAGTTCACAGGAACATGTGCATTTAATTGAAGGTCTTGATACACGCCCAATAACTATTTCAGATCATGTGCCAATAATAACTAAAATAAAAACACAGGGCAATGAAATAAAATAAAAATGAGACACTGTCGCATTTCCACCTATCTGTTCAAAAATACTAATTTAAGGATTGGGTAGTGCAAATTATTCAGGAAATATTAGAGAAGACACAAATTTATTTTGAAACTGTAGCTAGGGAGTGGGATAAAACTAAAGTGAAGTTTCTGGTTTAAGCTCCTAGCATTTAGCAGCATGATCCTTATTTTATTATGATTGGCAGATTTTACATTGGTAAGTTTGTTTTCGAGACTTTTCCTAAAAAAAGGCACTATGGTGGAGTCAAGAACCCTTGCCAGCTGCCAAGAGTCTAGTAGTGCCAGGTGCCCATTTTTGGCAATGCAATGAAGTTTGTTGACCATGATTTCCCCAGCTAACAGAAACTAGGTTCCCTTTGAATGACACCAGAAACTAAGCCAGTTATTGAAATCAGTCATTTTTTTTTGTTTATAGTGTGGTATCATTCTGTTGAGGGTAGTATGCTGCTCAAGGCTAGGGACATACCTGCCTAGGGCACATACTCAGAGAGCCCAATTATGTCTCTCGTCATATAGTCCTGTGAGGTATTTCTCAGGTCATTTATTCTGTGAACTATGATAGAGTCATAATGGTACTTGTTGCTAAGAGACCTGAGTGCATGCGTGATCTGATGAATCCTGGCACTGGCCAGGCAGCTGTGACTTTCTCCTTGTCAAGCCTGGTGAGTGGGACATCCACGTGTCTCACTATGGAGTCTCCAATGACAAAAAAAAATTGATTTTTGAGTGTTATGCCTTACAAGTTTGGTAGGTGAGATACTGCTGTTACTCTGTGTAATGGGTGATGTGGGAACTGTGTTACTTGCAGCAGTCTTGTGTTTTGGAGGTCTCTGGTGTTTTGGTAAGTTTTCTGAGAGAATTTCCACATATGTTGATTTTTGTGTATAATGCATACTATGTGTACGAGTAGTGGTACTATGCATGAATAGTGGTGGGTGCATTGACAACCTGTTCAGTGTTACTCTATCAAGTTCGAAAGAGCAGGGATTCAAGATTCTTGGTGTAGACACAACTCTCACACTCTGTACTAGAGTGGGTTATTAGTAGAGGGATGTCAGTGTACATGAGACAATTGCTACACTGCCTCAGGAGACCCTAGTCAACAAGCTTGGCAGGAGAAGCAAGGGTAGTCTAACTGTCCATAATGCTAGGCTGAAGAACTGTTATCACAAAGGGGGGGCTTTTCAGGACCGATCAAGGAGGTGGGTACTGGCTGCTGGGAAGGGAGGAGGATTACACTGGCATGAATTAATATTCCACCTAAAACTACTATAATGGACCTTAAGAAAATTCTTGGAGAAATAATCAGCTTTCAGCAAGGAATATTACTTAAAGGTGGGGACTGGAATTTGATTTGCAACAGTTAAGATGTGTCTAGGGGTCCATAAGGGAAAGTATAACAAAGGAGTGTAGACTTTTGACGGAATTTATGAAAATATTTGGCATGGAAGATGTGAATTCAGTACTAAGAGTTCAGAGTAAATTTATATATTATTCTCCAGGATACAAAACTGGGCTAGGCTAGACAGAATTTACAGTTCACAGGAACATGTGCATTTAATTGAAGGTCTTGATACACGCCCAATAACTATTTCAGATCATGTGTCAATAATAACTAAAATAATAAACACAGGGCAATGAAATAAAATAAAAATGAGACACTGTCGCATTTCCACCTATCTGTTCAAAAAGACTAATTTAAGGATTGGGTAGTGCAAATTATTCAGGAAATATTAGAGAAGACACAAATTTATTTTGAAACTTTAGCTAGGGAGTGGGATAAAATTAAAGTGAAGTTTCCGGTTTAAGCTCCTAGCGTTTAGCAGCATGATCCTTATTTTATTATGATTGGCAGATTTCACATTGGTAAGTTTGTTTTCGAGACTTTGCCTAAAAAAAGGCACTATGGTGGAGTCAAGAACCCTTGCCAGCAGCCAAGAGTCTAGTAGTGCCAGGTGCCCATTTTTGGCAATGCAATGAAGTTTGTTGACCATGATTTCCCCAGCTAACAGAAACTAGGTTCCCTTTGAATGACACCAGAAACTAAGCCAGTTATTGAAATCAGTCATTTTTTTTTTGTTTATAGTGTGGTATCATTCTTTTGAGGGTAGTATGCTGCTCAAGGCTAGAGACATACCTGCCTAGGGCACATACTCAGAGAGCCCAATTATGTCTCTCGTCATATAGTCCTGTGAGGTATTTCTCAGGTCATTTATTCTGTGAACTATGATAGAGTCATAATGGTACTTGTTGCTAAGAGACCTGAGTGCATGCGTGATCTGATGAATCCTGGCACTGGCCAGGCAGCTGTGACTTTCTCCTTGTCAAGCCTGGTGAGTGGGACATCCACGTGTCTCACTATGGAGTCTCCAATGACAAAAAAAAATTGATTTTTGAGTGTTATGCCGTACAAGTTTGGTAGGTGAGATACTGCTGTTACTCTGTGTAATGGGTGATGTGGGAACTGTGTTACTTGCAGCATTCTTGTGTTTTGGAGGTCTCTGGTGTTTTGGTAAGTTTTCTGAGAGAATTTCCACATATGTTGATTTTTGTGTATAATGCATACTATGTGTACGAGTAGTGGTACTATGCATGAATAGTGGTGGGTGCATTGACAACCTGTTCAGTGTTACTGTATCAAGTTCGAAAGAGCAGGGATTCAAGATTCTTGGTGTAGATACAACTGTCACACTGTACTAGAGTGGGTTATTAGTAGAGGGTTGCCAGTGTACATGAGGCAATTGCTACACTGCCTCAGGAGACCCTAGTCAACAAGCTTGGCAGGAGAAGCAAGGGTAGTCTAACTGTCCATAATGCTAGGCTGAAGAACTGTTATCACAAAGGGGGGACTTTTCAGGACCGATCAAGGAGGTGCTCAGTGGATGGATATTTCTGCCAGGGTTTTTTTGTTGGTGGTTTAATTGGTCACAGCTCATTAGCAGTATTTCTTGGACTGGAAAAGTACTAAGGATGAGGACTACACTAATGTGCTACAACTGTATTTAAGGGAAAAATTGTTGAATTTATCTGTTAAGCTATGGCGCACAATTGTATGGAAGTGTGCGATCCTGTGCAATGCACAAACAAACAGAAACCTGCTCAAATGCAGGGCTTAAATACCAGAAGCTGAAAACTTGAAAAAACTTTGAAAAGGTTGAAAAAAACAATGAGGATACTTACTGCAGCCCTACGCCAACCACCCTTCACCAACCAGGTTTCAATCAGCATACTTCTCTCATTAGAGTGCAGAAAGGCCTCATCCAATCAAAGATGGCCTGGAAAAAGTGCTCAAAACAAACATCCACTACAAACAGACCCAGATGCAGTAAACCTGTATCTGGACAGTGCCACAGCTACTAGCTACCCTAGTTTTGGTGGGAAAAACTAGAGAATGTTTAACACACCAGAAAAATATAGTGAAACACTTAAAAAACATTTTAAACAGCAAAAAAAAACAGCAAGGAGAATCTAAAGAATGTTTTAAACAGCAAACAAATCAGTTATTTTAATACTGCTTGGCAGGAAAACAAGAAGAAGCAGAACAGATTGCTTTGCAACAGTGAAAGGTACCAGCAAATACTTAACAAACAGTGAAAATAGCAAAAAGAGTTTTGCAAACAGTGAAAATAGCAATCAAAAATGATTTAACAGGCACAATAAGGCAGGCAATTGCAGTACAGCAGTGCAGTTTAGTACACAGTATTTAAATACAGTATTAAAGTAGGCATCAGACAATAAAAAGTGCAGGAAATAGTATAATTATTCAAAAATAAAAAGGCAATTTATGTTTTTTGTGAAGCTCAGAAGCCTCTAGTCATCTGGTATCTCAGCTCAAAGTTGTGGCTGGTAGCCCACCTCAGGTCAGCTCGATACTAACAAGCTGGGCATAAATCCCTACGACACTCGATGGGTTGCCACCTGGCTTACTGACAGAACCTAGACTGTAAAAGTAGCCTACTCCAAATCCAGCTCCAGACAAGTGACAAGTGGAGTACTTCAGCGTTCAGTCCTGGGACCGCTCTTGTTTGGCAACTACTTCTCTGAAGTACAGGCCAACACTAAGGGACTCTGGCTAACAAAGTTTGCAGATGACTGCAAACTGGGAGCCATTATTGAATCCCCTAATGATGTGGATATTCTACAAAAGGGCCTTACAGAAACAGATGCTTGGTGCCAGAACCATGGGCTCAAGCTTAATGCCAAGAAATGTATAGTTATCCCCTTTGGGAAAAAACATGTACCCATGAATTACCACATAGGTGGCAGCACACTAAACACCGAAAGTGTGATGAGAGACTTAGGGACACAGGTGGACAGTGGTCTCACCTTTGATAACCACATTGCCACAACAGTCAGGAAATCCTTCTATGTGGCACACCTCATCAGTAAGGGCTTTTCATCCAGAAAAAAGGAGGTCATTGTCCCACTGTACTCATCCCTCATTAGACCCATTATAGAGTACAATGCCCCATTTGGTATGTACCTCACAAGACATCTGCAACAGCTGGAAAGGCCACAGAAATACCTTACTAAAAGAATCACAGGCCTAAAGCAAATGCCCTATACTGACCATCTGAAAAAACTCCAGCTATACTCTGTGGCATATCATCTGTTCAGAGGTAATCTCTGCTTAACATACAAGGCCATGTCAAACCCTGAGCTGTTGGACATGCTCCACTTAAAGAAATCCCATTCCCTCAGAGCCACACACTCCAGGGATCTAAACCTTGTCATCACAAAGAACAAAACATGCTGGAGGGATAGGTTCCTGACCCAGAGTCTCCCCATACTCTGGAATAGACTGCCCATACATGTCAAGCAGAGTGCCTCCTTGGCCCTCTTCAAAAGGAACCTTGACAATTGGATGGGAGATAGGAAATTCATGTCAGTCGCCCTGCTAGACAGGGGTCCAGGGAAGTAAATATTGTGGGAAGAAATATCCAGGGAATTGTTATGGATAGGCTTGTATAGGCCCTAGGGCCGATAGTCTAGTACCAACCTATGGACCTATGAACCTGCTCAAATGCAGGGTTTAAATACCAGAAGCTAAAAACGTGAAAAAACATTGAAAAGGTTGAAAAGGACCAATGAGGATGTTTACTGCAAGCCCTAGACAAACCACCCTTCAACAGACAGGTTCCAATCAGCACACGTCTCTCACTAAAGCGCAGAAAGGTCTTGTCCAATCAAAGATGCTTGGAAAAATGTGCTCAAAACAAATAGCCACTACAAACAGACCCAGATGCAGCAAACCTGTATCTGGACAATTCTACAGCTACTAGCTACCCTAGTTTTGGTGGGAAACTCTAGAGAATGTTTAATACACCATAAAAATAGCAGTGAGATAGTTAAAAACACGTTTTAAACAGCAGAAAATCAGCAAGGAGACTGTAAAGAATGTTTTAAACAGCAAGTAAATCAGTTATTTTAACACTGCTTGGCAGGAAAACCAGAACAAGTAGAACAGATTGTTTTGCACAAGTGAAAGGTACCAGCAAATACTTAACAAACAGTGACAATAACAAAATGAGTTTTGCAAACAATAAAAACAGCAATAAAATATGATTTAACAAGCACAATAAGGCAGAAAATTGCAGTATAACAGTGCACTTTAGTACACAGTATTTAAATACAGTATTAAAGTAGGCAACAGATAATAAAAAGTGCAGTAAATAGTATAATTAAGCAAGAAACGGGCAACTTATGTTTTTTGGGAAGCTCAGAAGCCTCTAGTCGTTTGGTATCACAGCTCAGAGTTGTGGCTGGTAGCTCACCTCAAGTTCATCTTCGTACAAACTGGTACATACCTGCTCAAATAAAAGCCATAATTGAATACAAACCTCTGTCAGCCCAAGGAGAGGGCAACACAGAATTCCTGGATAGGCTGAACACCTTTTTCTGCAGGCTCAAGGAGAGGCAGTGAAACTCACTACAAACTCAGGAGACAGAATGCTCAGCCTAAACTCAATAGAGGTGAAGAGGACCCTACAGCAGCTGAACCCTAGGAAGGCTTCAGGATCAGACAGCATCATGGAAAAGGTGTTAAATGACTGTGCTGAACAACTAAGCACTGTACTCACGGATATATTTAACACGTCCCTTGGTCAAGCTTAGGTGCCCAGATGATTCAAAAACACAAATGTTATTCCACTGCCAAAGAAATCATCTCCCTCATGCCTCAATGACTATAGACCAGTAGGCCATATGTGCATCATTATGAAAAGCTTTGAAAGGTTAGTTAAAAAATACCTGACAGCAAGCCTTCCAGTGACACTAGATCCACTCCATTTCGCATATCTTGCCAATCGTTCCACAGCAGATGCCATTTTGGTTGCACTGCTTCTCTCATTGGCACACCTTGAGAACAAGGACAGCTATGTTAGAATGCAGTTTATTGACTTCAGTTCAGCAGTCAGTGCTGTCATCTCACAACAGCTAATCGAATAAACTTGTTCATCTAGGTATCAACGGCCCTTTGTGCAACTGAATCCTGGACTTCTTGACTGAAAGACCTCAAAGGGTATGTGTGGGCAATAACTCTTCGAAACATATCACAATCAACACAGGAGTACCTCAAGACTGTGTGTTGAGTCCACTACTGTTTACTGTACTAACCCCCAACTGTAAAGCTATATTCAACACCAACCACATCATCAAGCTTGCGAATGACACTACAGTCGTGAGCCTCGTTAGTAAAAGAGATGAGAAAGACTATAGGGAGGAAGCGAGCTCACTGACTGTTGTGCCAAGTACAGCCTCGACCTTAATGTCAACAAAACAAAGGAGATCATAATGGACTTCAGGAAAACACAACCAGCTCATTCTCCTCTCATGATTAATGGTGAGATGGTGGAAAGAGTAAAGAGCACAAAATTCCTGGGGGTTCACATTGTGGAGGATCTATCTTGGTCAATAAACACCATTCATATAGTAAAAAAGGCTCATCAACATCTGCATTTCCTGAGAAGACTGAGGAAAGTGAACCTACCACCCTCTATGTACTCCATCTTCTGTAGGGGTACCATAGGAAATATCCTGATGTGCAGCTTTTCAGTGAGGTACGGGAGCTGCTCAGTTGCAGAACAAAAAGCCCTACAAAGGATAGTGAAAGTGACAGAGAAGATAACGGGCTCCAAACTCCCAGCACTACAGGAGTTAAACACAGCACAATGTTACAACAGAACTACAAAAATAATCAAAGATCCTACACACCCTTCTTATGAACTATTTCATGCTTGTCGTCTGGTAGAAAATATTGCAGCATGCAGTGTAAAACATCCAGGTTCAGAAACAGCTTCTTCACTCAGACAGTGAGACTCCTGAATTCTGGCAATAATCTCAGGGAAGCTGGAAAATGACAATATATGAGACAGCCAATCTTTTGGTGCAAATAAATGAGAGACTGTTCAGATTCGAAACATTAACAATATGTAG